>NW_028147310.1:0-21609 GCF_008360975.1 Lichenostomus cassidix | reverse complement strand
AGCCTGAACACAGCCTGAACACAGGCAGAACACAACCCAACATAGCCTGAACACAGGCAGAACACAGCCTGAACACAGGCAGAACACAGCCTGAACACAGGCAGAACACAGCCTGAACACAGGCAGAACACAGCCTGAACACAGGCTGAACACAGGCAGAACACAACCCAACATAGCCTGAACACAGGCAGAACACAGGCAGAACACAGCCTGAACACAGCCAGAACACAGCCAGAATACAGCCCAACAGCTGCCCAGATGTGGCTCAGCCAGTGACACACAGTTTGGGATTGGTTCTCAGGAAGAGGATTAGAGAGTGTGCAGCAACTCCTCTGTGCAAATCCCTGGGGAGCTGCTCTTTATCTGTATTTATTTTATATCTATATCGGTATCATCTATATCTATATCTATATCTATATCTATATCTATATCTATATCTATATCTATATCTATATCTATATCTGTTTTGTATCTGTATTATACTCATATATCTATATCTTTATATCTATATCTGCAATTTATCTATACCTGTACTATACCTATATAATGTCTATATCTATATCTATTTCTATTTTGTATCTAGTTCTGTATATCTATATCTGTATTATGTCTTTATGCATCTATTTGAAATCCATATCTGTATCTATTTCTATTTGTATCTAGTTCTGTATATCTATATCTGTATTATATCTTCATACATCTATTTTATATCCATATCTACATTATATCCATATTGATATCTATCTTTATATCTGTATAATACCTATATCTATATCTAAGCCTGTATCTATTTCTATTCAATATCTAGTCCTATATCTACATCTGTATTATATCTATATCTATATCTATATCTATATCTATATCTATATCTATATCTATATCCATATCTATTTGTATTTTATACCCGTATTATGTCCATATCTTTATATCTATATATCTATATATCTATTATATCTATATCTCTGTATCTCTGTATCTCTATTATATCTATATCTATCTATACCTCTATCTATATTTATCTATATCTTTATATCTATGTCTGTATTATATCTGTATCTATTTCTATTTTATATGTAATTCTGTATCTATATAATGTCTATATCTGTATCTATATCTACATCTATCTCCATATCTTCCCTATATCTATACCTATTTCTATTTTATATCTATACTCATATAAAACACATCTGTGTCTCTGTCCAACCCAACCATTTTTGCAGCAAACAAGGTAAATTTGCTCTATTTTCCTACAACCTAAACCAGTGTTTGTGCAGCTCAACTCCTTCCACCACAGAGAGCTCAGGGGGCTCTGAGTCCCTGAGCCCCCCAAAGCTCCCTGGCACCCCAAAAACCCCAAAATCCTTGGGTAACCCTTGCTGTGGGGCACAGGGAGTAGGGAATGGGGTTAGGTTTTACACACACCTCCAGATTTTTGTGCAGCCCAGAATTCCTGCTAATTACCAAGCACCACGGGATGTGCTGTGGCTCCAGCCAGTCTGTCCCCTGCCCTGCAGGTGCTGTCCTTTCATGATCCCAACCTAGCTGTGGGATTAAAGGCTCCTGACAGCCCTAAACTGCACTTTATTACTCATCCCCCAAACGCTGAGCCAGGCAGAGGAGCCAGGCTGGCTTCCCTCAGCAGCCCTGCAGCTGCAGATTGGGATAAATGCAATTATTCCAGTTGAGATGCTGCCCAATTGGATTTACAGGTCAGCCATGGGCTGCTGTGGGAGAGCAGGAGGCAGCAGAAATCAGGGATCTATGCTCCACGGGGCTCAATTAGGCCAGGCTGTAATTTGGATAACTTGCAATTTCTTCAGAAAGAACAATTAAGGGAAGATGATTTGCAAGGAATGGGAGGATCCCTCGTGGCCAGCAGAACCAACCCAGCTCAGGAGCTGTCCAGGAGAGGGCAACACCTCAAACTGCAAAATCATTTCTCCTCACAAATTATTTCATCTAGAAATAAAACTTCTTAAATTCTCAGCAGCTGAGCTCAGTGTCATCTCCCCTGTCAGGCAAATTCAGGCATTATCAAAAGACTCTGAATGGCTGTGTTTTACAGAATCGCTTTCCAACTATTTTAGCCTCTCAAAAATAGAATATTCTCCCTTTTAAGCAGTCTGTAGGCTGTGCCTGTGAGTCACCAGTCACCAGACAAGAGCATCTGATGGTATCTGGCAGGAGGGAAAGCAGCATAACTTATCTGTAACAATAAACTCCAAATTGCTGCTGAGAGGTTTGATGTATAAATGCCATTGGGAACTTCTCCTGGGACCTTTGTTCACAGGAGAAACTGCTGGGTTCTGTGCAGTTTGACTCCTGGACAGACTGCACACATTTTCTGGTTGGGTGTCCCCATGATGCCTTGAGGATTATAACTTCTATTTCTCATGTTTCTGTAGCTTTGCTGTGCAGCTTTAGGCTCCATAGAAAGTGCTAAAAACCTCTGTTCCCAGAGTTTTAGACAAAACAACTCCTCTCTGTTGGAAAATCCAAGGTGCTGTCTTAGAGCCCCAAAACATGGAACCAGCAGTGAATCGGGGAGCAAACTTGGGCTGATTGACATCATCAGCTGAAGGTGTAATTGGAGGATTGAGGCTCAATTTGTTAATTACAGAACTTATAAAATGTGAAGAACTCGTGACTCACTGTCCATTTTGGGTGTAGCCTCTGGAGTGAGCTCTGTCTGCCCTGAATGTACCTAAAGGCCTTTAATAAATTAATCTGATTTTATTTCCCTAACTAAGTTATTCTGCTTTTGTATTCTCCTAACCAAGTTATTCTCCTAACTTTGACCTCTGTTTCAGGTAATCCCTGCTTTAGGCATCACCTAAAGGCATCATCACCCAGAGAATTAAAGACCCAAAAAGCAAAACCTGCATAATAACACACAATAAGATAACACATCCCTATAAACCACTCGAGTGAACAGCAACACCAGCACAGGAATGAGCCAAACGTGGTTTCCATTCAGGCACAGCAGCACAGCCAGAGCCAGACAGAAAAATCTCTTTTTTAGCCACTTTATCTCAGAGGGAGATGCCAAAGGTGCAGTGCCCATCCCACTCACCCTGCTCCTGGCTTTGATGCGCTTGTAGACGAAGTCAGGGAAGGGTTTCCGGGGGATGTACCTCCCCGAGCCCTCGGTGACATGCAGGTTGCCATCCTCCAGCACGATCTTGCCCTGGCTGATCACCACCAGGGGAGAGCCACGGCACTCCATGCCCTCGAAGATGTTGTACTCCAGAGACTGCAAATGGAAAAGAGGGAAGATGATTTGGGGTGGTTTGGGTGGGTTTGGGGTGGGTGTGGGTGGGTTTGGGTGGATTTGCAAGGAATGGGATTTGCAAGGAATGGGATTTGCAAGGAATGGGATGTGCAAGGAATGGGATATGCAAGGAATGGGATGTGCAAAGAATAGGATTTGCAAGGAATCAGATTTGCAAGGAATAGGATTTGCAAGGAATGGGATGTGCAAGGAATGGGATGTGCAAGGAATGGGATTTGCAAGGAATGGGATTTGGAAGGAATGGGATGTGCAAGGAATGGGATGTGCAAGGAATGGGATTTGCAAGGAATGGGATGTGCAAGGAATGGGATTTGCAAGGAATGGGATTTGCAAGGAATGGGATTTACAAGGAATGGGATTTGCAAGGAATGGGATTTGCAAGGAATGGGATTTGCAAGGAATGGGATTTGCAAGGAATGGGATGTGCAAGGAATGGGATTTGCAAGGAATGGGATGTGCAAGGAATGGGATTTGCAAGGAATGGGATTTGCAAGGAATGGGATTTACAAGGAATGGGATTTGCAAGGAATGGGATTTGCAAGGAATGGGATTTGCAAGGAATGGGATTTGCAAGGAATGGGATGTGCAAGGAATGGGATTTGCAAGGAATGGGATGTGCAAGGAATGGGATTTGCAAGGAATGGGATTTGCAAGGAATGGGATTTACAAGGAATGGGATTTGCAAGGAATGGGATTTGCAAGGAATGGGATTTGCAAGGAATGGGATGTGCAAGGAATGGGATGTGCAAGGAATGAGATTTGCAAGGAATGGGATTTGCAACGTCCAGCAGAACCAACCCAGCTCAAGAGCTGTCCAGGAGAGAACAACACTTCAAACTGCAAAATCATTTCTCCTAACAAATTATTTCATCTAGAAATAAAACTTCTTCAATTCTCAGCAGCTCAGCTCAGTGTCCTCTCCCCTGTCAGGCAAATTCAGGCATTATCAAAGACAGGTTTGGTTCTGAATGGCTGGTTTTGAATGGTTGTACATGAGGCAAACATATTCCCCCAGCAGGACCTGCTGGGCTTTAATTAGTAATCACCAGCCATGCTAATTGATAAAATTTTAAGGACAGGTGGAAGCAAACTCAGCAGTGTTTACCTGAGCTGTGTTTGCTGGGATTTAAAAAAAGGCTGCTCGTAATTATCAGGCTAAGTTTGGGGGTTTATTAATGCAAAATTTCCATTGAGATGAGATTTGTAAAGAATCCCAGAATGGGTTGGGATTCCCAAACCTCAGTGAGGGATTTTAGAGTTCATCCCATCCCACTCCTGCCCTGGCTGGGACACTTTCCACTGTCCCAGGTTGTTCCCAGCCCTGTCCAGCCTGGCCTTGGACTCTTCCAGGGATCCAGGAGCAGCCACAGCTTCTCTGGGCAAAGGAAAAAAACAACTTCAAATGAGAATATCTCAGAACCTCCCTGTTTAAATGCATTTAGGCTCCTATCCTGCTGAGCTGGGAGGGATTTAGGAGCTAAATAAAGCTTTGACTTTCCTCCTAAAAATCATAATTGTGAAAAATCTGGATTCTAAACCAGTGTTTTGGTCGATGGGTAGTCAGGGAGCTGGACAATCTTGTTTCACTCTAATGGGATTGCTCATCCTCAATTAACAGGATTGGAAACATCACACCATGGGAAAAAAGGCAACTTTGACAGGAATCACTGCAAATACAAACAGCCTGGAGTGAGATGCTCTGCAACCATGTAATTTGGGGACTGTCACCCCAGTGACCATCCCAGAGTCAAAGGCAGGTCTCTTTTACCCACTTAATGATGGAGTTTGCCCTTGAAGTGTGTTATAAGTATGGGCAGCCTGAGAGCAGCTCTGCAATCAGCCAGGCCAGTGGTTCAACCCAACCTGAACCAAATCCAGCCTGGAAAAAACTCTGGTGGCACAGCAGGAGCTGGGACAGAGCTTATGGATTATGCTGCTTCCAAGAACAACACCACCTCCCTCCCCAGCTCCTGGTTTGCCTTGCCAGAGAGTGGCAAGAGCAGTGTGAATTCTTGGAAAATACCCCTAAGTGGCTGGAACATTTCAAAGAAGTAACAATCATGCAAGGCCACATAATCAGAGGGTGTCCCTGAGCCTGACTGTCAAAGGGCCTTTTGTTGTCTGCTTGGCCAAAGCAGGATGATCCCAGGGCATCACTTGGGTTAGCTGCTCCTCCAGCAGAAGGCAAAGTGCAGAGAGATATAAAAAATACAGAATTATGGAGTCGTTGAGGTTGGGAAGAGCTCTGAGGTCACTGAGGCCGAGCTGTGCCCAATCTTGTCCCCAGCCTGGAGCACTCGGTGTCACCTCCAGGGATGAGGATTCCAAACCTCCCTGGGCAGCTCTGATCACCCTTTCCATGAGGGAATTCCTGCTGATGTCCAACCTGAAGCTCTCCAGACCCTCCAGGTGTGACACCAAGCACAGCAGGAGAAGTGATGGCAGCAGAGGAGGTCAGAGATGGATTTGTGAACAAAGAAAAACTGTGATTTCCTTCAAACTCTTGGGAAGCACAGCCCTTCATCCTCCAAGCTCTTTGGCCACAGCTGGGTGCTGAGGCCTCACTCAGAGTCAGGATTTTAGGGAACCTGCAGCTCTCAGCAAACAGAAATCTCTCTGAATGGAGCTGGTTCTCCTTCAGCCCTGCCCAGATCCACCCAAAATCCAGTGCTGACTGCACTGGGGCATTCCCACAAAAGGGAAAGTCTGGGAGTTGCGTGTCAGGAAATGTCAAGAGCTCAGGTCACTTCCTAAAGGCAACAGCAATTAAATGGCAATGACTTTCTAACACTCCACCCTAACGACTTGCAGCTCTCTGAGCCGTTCAGAAGCACAAAACCAGCTCAGACCACAAAATCTGGCACCTAAAGCAGTGAATCCCAGAGTTTCCTCCTCCAATTCACTCCTCTCCAGACTGGAAGGAGTCTGGGAGCACCTCTGAGGCGACTGAAGTGACCAAACTCCTGGAATTCCTCTCTCAGAAGCCTCAGCAGGGTCAGGATGAAGCCAGGCCATCTGTGACCAATTCTGGCACAGAGTTAAGTCACAGGGAAATGAACCAAACCTTTTTTTTTTTCTGTTTTTTTTAAAAAAAAAGTTTCTTTGTGAATGCGCCCAGGGATCCAAGTGTGGAAGAAAATTTTGCTCCTTCAGCTCCAGAGTGAATGAAAGCATTCAGGGGAGAAAAGAACAAGGAGTTTGTTTTTTTTCCAGGGAGACATTCCATAGGTTCATGGCCAGCAGGGAAACAAGCTGTCAACAAATGCAAACAGTGGCTGCTTTCTCTGAGCCAGGAGCTCCAATGTCACAGGGAGGCTGCAGGCAGCTCTGCTCTGGGATCTTCTGCACATTCCCACAGCCTGCAGGGCCAGCTGTGAGGCAGGGGACACAGCAGAAGTGTCCCCAAAGTGTCACCACAGAGCTGCAGGAGAAGGAAGGGAAGGGCTGGGTGGTTTGGGTGCTGGTGAGCACTAGGAAAATCCTGAATCCACATGTGGGACAGAGCAGGAGGGGCTGGAAATCCACCCAGCCCCTGGATCTGAGCCAGATTTCCAGCAAAAGTGTTCCCTGAGCTGATAAAGCTGCAGGGAAAAGAGAGGAGCAGCTCCCATTCCCTGGGAATGTCATAAACACCCCATTGTCCTACGAGGCCTTTTGATATTTCTGAGGACTCAAAGAGCTGTCTGTGTGCTCAGATCCAACCAGCCAACACTCAGGAAGGGCAGAAACACTCCTTGCTCCCAGGGGAATCCATGTGATCCCAGATTTGGGCTTAATCTGCTCCCACAGCTCAGTGAGGGATTCAGATTTGGGGAAAACAAGCCCTGGGCTGTGCTGAGCTCTGCTGCTGGCAGCACCGAGGAGGAGAGGGGGAATGGTGGGGAAGATGAAATAGGAAAGCCTTAGAAATATGATTACCTGGCAAAAGATGCTGAGAACATGGAAAATATAAGGGAAATTAAGATGAAGACAAGCTGAGAATATGGAAAATATAAGGGAAATTGAGATGAAGACAAGGTTTGAGTTGAGGAATAACTAGGAAACAATGGTTTGGCCACTGGAGGTGATCCTCTGGGTGGAACAATCCCCTCTGGGTGGAACAATCCCCTCTGGGTGGAACAATCCCCTCTGGATGGAACAATCCCCTCTGCCTGCAGACAGCTCCAAGGGTCAGAGCAGAGCCTGCCTGATGGCAGAGGGGCCAAAAAGCAGTTTTTAGGGTTTAAAATATAACCCTGTGTGGTAATGGGATGATTCTTATAGGTTGTGTGTGAATGTTGTAGGGTTTGGAGCTTGTTCTGGATTGGGTAATGAGAATTAGAATATTTAAAATATAACCCTGTATGGTAATGGAACGATTCTTATAGGTTGTATGTAGATGTTGTAGGGTTTGTAGCTTGTTCTAGATTGGCTAATGAAAATTAGAATATTCAACACAGAAGATGATTTATTGTATTGTAAATGGCAACCGGAATCTCAATCTCCATCTCTGTCTTCCTCTTGCTTTTTCTCTCTCTCTCACTCTCTCTTTTCTGCTCCTCTTCTACTCTCCCTCTCTTGCTTCTCTGACCTGCTTTGAGCTGTGTCTGGCACCCCTGGCAGCTCTCCTACACCCACCCATGGGGTTTATTTATTTCACAATAAACCCCATGCTCTCAGACCTGACTTCAGAGATCTCTCATCTCTGTCCCAACCATCCAAAACTGACAAACAGACCCTCTAATCCTACTGGCTACAAATCTTACAGGGCAAGGAAGCAGGGAAGGGCAGGGGATGGCAGGGAAGGGCAGGGAATGGCAGGGAAGGGCAGGGAATGGCAGGGAATGGCAGGCAGGGAAGGGCAGGGGATGGCAGGGAATGGCAGAGAAGGGCAGGGAAGGACAGGGAATGGCAGGGAATGGCAGGGAATGGCAGGGGATGGCAGGAAAGGGCAGGGAAGGGCAGGGAAGGGCAGGGAAGGGCAGGGAAGGGCAGGGAATGGCAGGGAAGGGCAGGGGATGGCAGGAAAGGGCAGGGAAGGGCAGGGAATGGCAGGGAATGGCAGGGAATGGCTGGGAATGGCTGGGAATGGCAGGGAATGGCAGGGAATGGCAGGGGATGGACATCCTTACGATGTTGTGAGTCTTGGCAGAGATTGTCTTGACGCTGTCAGGGTCCCAGATGACCAGGTCAGCATCAGAGCCCACGGCGATGCGGCCTTTCCGAGGGTACAGGTTGAAGATTTTGGCTGCATTCGTGCTGGTCACAGCCACAAACTGGTTCTCATCCATCTTCCCAGTCACCTAGGGGACACCACGGGGTCACTGAGTGGTTCCATCAGCTCAGCAGATGGAGAAAAACCCCAAGGGGAAGGAGCATGACAAGGAAATCACACATTCTCAGTGTGTTGTTTCTCCTTTCCCTCTAAATGTCCAAAAACCTACCACAGCCTTGTCCCAGATGATGGACATCCTCTCCTCAGTGCCATTGGTCCCCTCGGGGATCAGGGTGAAGTTGTCCTTGCCAACAGCTTTCTGAGCAGTGTTGAAGGTGCAGTGGGCACTGCCAGTCACCTGGAGATCTCCACTGGAAAAAAACAACAAGAGGAATTTTAAGGTATTTTATTTTACCCAAAAAGGTAAAAACAGCTTTTTCCTCGCTGGCAACACCAGCCTTGATTTTACCCCACTTGTTTCCTGGTGAATGATGTGTTTAAACACAGAGATTTGCACTCACCAGGAGAGCAGGGAGTTGAGGAAATCAGGGGTGGTGGGGTCAGGGCTCAGCGGTGGCGATGTCACAAACGCTGCTGCCTTGGCCCAGTTCTTGCTCCAGTAATGAGATCCATCAGTGCCCAGGCTGGCTGTGATGGGCTCTCCATAAACCACAGTGCCTGTGGGACAGAGGAACACACAAACCCGCTGAGATTGGCATTTCCAGCCTGGTTTCCTGGCAGGAATATCCTCCCAGAGCAGGACTGGCACTGCTGGCATTTCCTCTGCAGCATGAAATAAAGATATTGCCCCTGAGGAGAGCTGGGAGCAGCAAAATGTGCACAAATCCTGACAACTGCAGAGATTGGCACTGGTTAGTTGTCCTCCAAATGGTAACTGGGAAGATTAATTTTACTGTTTATATATATTTTTAATTAAATTTTTTAAAATATTTTAAATAAATATTAATTCATATTTAATTATATAAAATATAATTAAATATTTTAAATAAATAAATATTTATTTATCGATTTATTTTATTATTTATTTATCCAGGATCAAGAACTTTGTGGAAGAGGCTGAGGGGAATTCAGGGTGTGAGGAGATCCAGTGAGATCTGGAAGAGATGTGGTAGAAGGAGAATGAAAAAACCAGGCTTGCAGTGATTTTATACATTAATATGTAAGCCAGCTTTCTTGGAGAAAGTTCTCTGCATAGACCAGGTGGGAGAAAATCCCCACCAGGGAAGTTTTTCTGGACACAAAACAAGCCAAAACCAGGGGAAATATCAGAATTTTTGGTCCACAAACGCAGCTCAGAGGAGCTCTATGATCCCCCCGAGGCACACAGCAGCTCTGGGGAGTAAAACTGCCTCTCCTGACTGTCCAGGGCGTTTTTCCTCCTCGTTAACATTTCTGGAACCACATGAAGGAAGAGCAGCTCCTCCAGGCCAGGATGCTCTGCAGGCTGCAATGCAAAGCTCCATCTGCACAGCCAGCAGTGCTGCAGCTTCCAAAGCAGCCCCAGCTGGCAGCCCCGGGGCTCTGCTCACCAAATGCACCCAAAATCTGCTCCATGCCAGCCCTGAACAGGCAGGAAAACGGGCAGAGGGATGGCCAGAGCTGCTCAGCAGGGTGAAAATACAGGATATTTCTTTCACTGCATTGCCAGAGCTGCTGTGGTATCTTTTGGGGCTCAGGACAATCAATTCCTGCCTGGATTTGTGTTTTTGCAGGGGTTCTGTAATACTTACATAGGTGAGGAAGGTAGAAAATAGAGAAGCCAAAACTCTCCCAGTGCTCCCAAAGCAATGGGAACATTTAAATTGCTGTTGGAGAGCTCAAATCAAGGGCTGAGCTCCTCTCAACCAAATCCAGCCCCAGTAAAGCTGCTTTTGGTGCAGTGATCCCCCAAATCCTTCCTTCAGCACTCCCTGAAGGAGCTGCACACCTCACCCTCCACGCTGCAGCTCTGCCAGGGGCAGAACAAAACCCCCTGAGTGCCAATCCTATGGAAAAACACATCCCATTCCCGAGGCAGGACGAGGATTTTCCAGCTCCCAGCCCCTGCTGGCACACGAGGGGCAGAACAGCCTCTGCCAGAGGGTTTCCAGCAGCACAGGAAGAAGCTCCCTGACATCACAGCCCATAAATAGGGGCTGAAATCACGGCGGGGCCAAACACACGCTGGTTATTAATGGGAAAGCAGCACACTGTGGGGATTGTTCTGCAGGGAGGGATGTCTTCGGGGCTCAGCTCTGCCAGTCTGCAGGGAATGTCCTCCAAAAAAACCCCACTGGCAACATCTGGCTTTAAATAAAGTCCGTTCTTCCCCGGCCAGCCAATCAATCCCGGCTTGTTTTCGCCTGGGATGGCTGCAGTTGTGTTTCCTCTGTTGTCTGGGAGTGTGTGTGGCCCTGCTGGGTTACTGTGCAGCATTTAAATGGAGTTGTTTGAATAAAAGAACAGAGGAAGGGGCAGCATTTGTACCCCAAACTCTCCTTTTAAGGAGAAAACGCTTTTCTGAATGGAAACTGCGTGGTCTGGCTGGGTGAAGAAAACCCCGTGGATCATTCCTCTGGGATAATCCCAGCACCTTCCTCAGGCAGGAGGACATCCACCCAAGCCAAGCTGGGTTTTATGGCTTCCTGTGATCCCAGTGTGTGGTCCTGCATCCCAAAACCCCACTGCACTTGCAGCTGGTGGGCTGAGGGCAGTGAGGAGGCAGCAAGGTGGTGTTTGGGTCTGTGCTCCACCTCTGCGGTGCACATTGCTCCAGTATTTCATCTGGAAAAGGGAAGGGAAGATTCCTTGGCTGTCAGGATTCAGCTGCATGGAGAAATCAAGCTCTTTCCAGGGGGGATGAAGCTTTGGGGTGCAGCCACGTCTTCCTTCAGGATGATCCCCCAAGATGGAGCTGGGAGAGGAAGGTTTATCCCTGGCAGTTCCCACGAACCTCGGGAATCAATCCTCCTGAATCACGGGACCAAAACACTGCTGGAAATCAGCTCTTCTCACTCCAAACAGCCAGATGGAAAGTGATGTCATCTCTACACCCATCCAGGCTTATTCAGGAGGCAGAAAATCCAATCCAAGCCGAGGGAGGGAAGAAGGGGGGAAATCATCCCTCCTGGTTACTCACCCACCCCGAGCAGCTCGAAATAGCAGTGAGGGGTTTAGTCACAGGATAGAGCAGCAGACAGAGATCATGCTGTGGGCAGCCTTGGTTCTCTGCAGGAGCAGGGCTTGGGGAAGCTCCTGCAGCCCTCAGAGCAGCTCAGCTCCTTCCCAAGCTGAGAGGAGAGACGCAGCAACAGGGCTGAGATTGGCTTTGTGCAGCATCCTGGAGCAGAGTTATCCCAGGCAATTCCCAAACTGGATCCCAATCCCTGCTTTGTGCAGCATCCTGGAGCAGAGTTATCCCAGGCAATTCCCAAACTGGATCCCAATCCCTGCTGGGATGTCAGGCTGGCAGCTCCAGCACGGGAGGAGCAGCTATTCCACAAGAAAGCCCAGCAGGAATCTGTGGGCTCTGGCTGCTCCAGCTGAATGCAGCAGGGCTGCTGAGTCGAGATCTGCATCAGGAATCCCTGCTGACCCCGAGCAGCTAGGGAAAGCCACAGCAGCTGGAAGGAGCAGCCAGCTGCATCTCCAGGGGGATTCAGGGCATGGAGAGAGCAGGGAATGACTCTGGGGGATCACAGAGGAGGCACAGGGCTCAGAGTGAGGAAACAAGCCCAGGGCTGAGCAGAACCAGCAGCTCCTGGCTGACACAACCACTGAATCCTTGTCTGGGGGAGATGAGGCAGAAGGAGCTGCTTGGGACTTTTTTAATAAACAGCCTGGATGATAACACTGGAAAAAAGCAGCTTTTCCTGCAGGGGTGAAGCTGCTGTTGGCAGGAGCTGCAGTGCATGAGCTAAGGGGGAAATAACTTACCCTTTTTCCTGGCTTGAGCAATGACATCAGCAGCGCTTTTGCTCATCACCTTGGTGATGTACAGCGGGCAGTTGGTCTGGTTGGCAATGGTTATTGCTCTGTTCACAGCCTCAGCCTCCACCTGGGGAACAGAGCAGCAGGTCAGGGGAAGCACAGCATCTTCAGGGCTCACAGAGCCTGCTGGGGCCCAGGAAACAGGGAGATGCCTTAGGATTTTACATTCTGTATTTTCCATTTTTCTGTATTTATCCATTATCCATATATCTGTATATATCCATTAATCCTGTAATCCTCTAGTGTGTAACTCTGGGCTCCCTTCAGGGTGCTAAGTTGCTGTTCTCTCTTGTTTTTAGACAAAATAATTCCTCTCCAAACCTCTCTAAACTCAAGGACACCTCACTGCCTCAGAGCCCCAAGATATGGAAACAGCAGTGAATGAACTGGGGGAGCAAACTTGGAGTGATTGACTTCATTAGCTGAAGCTGTAATTGGAGGATTAACCCTGAGATGCAAATGGACAGAACTTGTATGAAAAACTTGTGACTTTATAAAAAAACTTATAAAATATGACAAACTGGTGCCCTGCTGTCCATTTTGGGTGTAGCCCTGGGTGAGCTGTGAGTGCCCTGAATGCACCTGAAGGCTTTCAATAAATTTATCTGCTTTTTATTCTCTTAATTCTGTCTAACCTCTGTTTTAGCTAAGTCCCTCAAGGCATCAAAGCAGTGAGAAGGCATTTCCCACCTCAGAGCCAGAAAATGCCCAGAAATCAAACCACAGAAAATCAAATTGACCACAGAAATCAAATGACACCAAGCTGCTCTCCCCTCTCATCACCACCTTTCCTACACACCCCCAGGATTTTGTGCATTTTGAGCAGCTGTGAGGCAGCAGGAGAATATTCTGTGCACAGGGCTGTCAAGTCCCTGCCTTGTGCCCAAATGCTATGGTGACAGTAAAATAACAATAACCCAACAAGTAGTCCGGAGAGGAATGTTTGCAATTACCAGGATGAGTTGGAAGCCTTAGCACAGCAGTTCTCTTGGAAAAAAAACCAAAAAAACCCAATAAAAACAACAACAACAAAAAAAAAGAAGACAGACATTTCCTGGAGCACTTGGACTGGCTGTGCTTCCAGCGTTTTTGTGGCTGAAATAAAAACAAAACATGACGTATCGCTCTGAAAATTCATCACTGAGCTGTGAGGAGGGAGAGTTTTCCAGAAAGTGATGGGTGAGGCTGGCTTGGGATGGTGCTGCCTCAACCCCAGCCCTTTTCTGGCTGAAATAATGTCCTGAATGTTGTCCCCTCAGCTCAGCCCAGGTGACAGAGGTGAGCAGAAATAAAGCCCTGAGCCAGCAGTGCCACTTCAGCCTCAATCTGAGCCTCAATTCCTGCCAGCCTGGAGCTCAGCTGGGTGCATTTCAAAACCCAAAATGCACTTGGTCACCCCCTGATTGCTTCTCTGATGCAATTCTCTCTGAAATGAGTGGGAGTTTTGAGTTAATAAATATTTCAGATTCACTCAGCAACTCCTGCAGGTTTGGAGTTCTGAATTGAGACTCTCCACTCAGATGCCAACCATCCTCAGGATGGGCTTTGCATCCCCTAAAGGGCAGCAGGAAAAGCCAATTCTGGTGTCACCAGCACCCCAGAGGGACACAGCAGAGCCTGGAGCCAACAGGAATTTGGGATTTGGCCCTTGTCAGAGCCCAGGGGTGTTTTGAAAAGCACAGAGTCCCTGCAGTGCTGCAGCCAGGAGGGATGAGCTCTGCATACAGTGGGTTTGATGTCCAGAACCTCAAGGGTAAGAGCAGCTTTCCTCTGGAAATGACACAAACTGAACTCCCTGAATTATCCCAGCAGCAGCTCTTCCCACCCCCTGAGCCAGGCCAAAAAATTGATTAAAAAATCACAAATTAAAGGGGTGACTGGAGAGCTCCAAGTGTTTTCTCCCAGGTTCAGGAAGCAGAAGATCCCAACTCCTTCAGCCACACACAAATCCTGAGCCAGGCAAAAAAATTGTTTAAAAACCCCCAAATTAGAGGTGTGACTGGAAAGCTGCAAGTGTTTGCTCCCAATTTCAGGGAGCAGAAAATCCCAGCTCCTCCAAATCCTGAGCCAGGCCCAAAAATTAATTTAAAAACCACAAATTAGACATGTGACTGGAAAGCTCCAAGTGTTTGCTCCCAATTTCAGGAAGCAGACAATCCCAACTCCTTCCAATCCTGAGCCAGGCCAAAAAATTTATTAAAAAATCAGGAATTAGAGGGGTGGCTGGAAAACTCCAAATGTTTTCTCCCAATTTCAGGAAGCAGAAGATCCCAGCTCCTTCAGCCACACACAAACCCTGCAAGGATTCACTCACTGTCTAAACTGAGCATTTTTTTTCCTCCCAAACAACAGAAAGATTCATATTCCTACTGAAATGCCTCTGGGTAACTTACCCAAAGGTAAGAGCAGCTTCCTCTGAAAACAACACAAACTGGACTCCCTGGACATCAGCAGCTCTTTCCACCCCCCTGAGCCAGGCCAAAAAATGTGTTAAAAACCCCAAATTAGAGGTGTGACTAGAGAGCTCCAAGTGTTTGCTCCCAGGTTCAGGAAGCAGAAGATCCCAGCTCCTTTAGCCACACACAGATCCTAAGCCAGGCCAAAAAATGTGTTTAAAAACCCCAAATTAAAGGTGTGACTGGAAAGCTCCAAATGTTTTCTCCCGATTTCAGGAAGCAGAAGATCCCAGCTCCTTCAGCCATGCACAGATCCTGAGCCAGGCAAAAAAATTCATTAAAAAAACACAAATTAGACATGTGACTGGAGAGCTCCAAGTGTTTTCTCCCAATTTCAGGAAGCAGAAAATCCCAGCTCCTCCAAATCCTGAGCCAGGCCAAAAAATTCATTAAAAAAATCACAAAGGTGTGACTGGAAAGCTCCAAGTGTTTGCTCCCAATTTCAGGAAGCAGAAAATCCCAGCTCCTCCAAATCCTGAGCCAGGCCAAAAAATTCATTAAAAAAATCACGAATTAGAGGTGTGGCTGGAAAGCTCCAAGTGTTTTCTCCCAATTTCAGGAAGCAGTAGATCCCAGCTCCTCCAGCCACACACAAATCCTGTGAGGATTCACTCCCTGTGTCCAAACAGCATTTTTTCATTTCCTCCCAAGCAACAGAAAGATTTATATTCCTCCTGAAATGCTTCTGGATAGCTTATCCAAAGGTAAGAGCAGCTTTCCCTGGAAATAACACGAACTGAACGCCCTGAATTATCCCAGCAGCAGATCTTCCCACCCCCTGAGCCAGGCCAAAAAATTGATTAAAAACCCCAAATTATAATGGGTGACTGGAAAGCTCCAAGTGTTTTCTCCCAGCTTCAGGAAACAGAAAATCCCAGCTCCTTCAAATCCTGAGCCAGGCCAAAAAATTCATTAAAAAATCAGGAATTAGAGGTGTGACTGGAAAGCTCCAAGTGTTTGCTCCCAGTTTCGGGAAGCAGAAAATCCCAACTCCTTCAAATCCTGAGCCAGGCCAAAAAATGTGTTTAAAAACCCCAAATTAAAGCGGTAACTGGAAAGCTCCAAATGTTTTCTCCCAGTTTCAGGGAGCAGAAAATCCCAGCTCCTTCAGCCACACACAAATCCTAAGCCAGGCCAAAAAATGTGTTTAAAAATCACAAATTAGAGGGGTAACTGGAAAGCTCTAAGTGTTTTCTCCCAATTTCAGGAAGCAGAAAATCCCAACTCCTTCAAATCCTGAGCCAGGCCAAAAAATTCATTAAAAAAATCACGAATTAGAGGTGTGACTGGAAAGCTCCAAGTGTTTCCTCCCAGGTTCAGGAAGCAGAAGATCCCAACTCCTTCAGCCACACACAAATCCGGTGAGGATTCACTGCCTGTGTCCAAACAGCATTTTTTTTCCTCCCAAGCAACAGAAAGGTTTATATTCCTACTGAAATGCCTCTGGATAATTTACCTGAAGATAAGAGCAGCTTCCTCTGAAAATGACACAAACTGAACTCCCTGAATTATCCCAGCAGCAGCTCTTCCCACCTCCTGAGCCAGGCCAAAAAATTGATTAAAAACCACAAATTAGAGGTGTGACTGGAAAGCTCCAAGTGTTTGCTCCCAATTTCAGGAAGCAGAAAATCCCAGCTCCTTCAAATCCTGAGCCAGGCCAAAAAATGTGTTTAAAAACCCCAAATTAAAGGGGTAACTGGAAAGCTCCAAGCGTTTTCTCCCAATTTCAGGGAGCAGAAAATCCCAGCTCCTTCAAATCCTGAGCCAGGCAAAAAAATTCATTAAAAAAATCACGAATTAGAGGTGTGACTGGAAAGCTCCAAATGTTTTCTCCTGATTTCAGGAAGCAGAAGATCCCAACTCCTTCAGCCACACACAAATCCTAAGCCAGGCCAAAAAAGGTGTTTAAAAACCCCAAATTAAAGGGGTAACTGGAAAGCTCCAAATATTTTCTCCCAATTTCAGGGAGCAGAAGATCCCAACTCCTTCAGCCACACAGAGATCCTGAGCCAGGCCAAAAAATTGATTAAAAAATCACAAATTAGAGGGTTGACTGGAAAGCTCCAAGACTTTGCTCCCGATTTCAGGAAGCAGAAAGTCCCAACTCCTCCAGCCACACACAAACCCTGTGAGGATTCACTCCCTGTGTCCAAACAGAACATTTTTTTATTTCCTCAAACAGAACATTTTTTCATTTCCTCCCAAGCAACAGAAGGATTTCTATCCCTGCTGCCATGGCTGATGCAGGGAGGGGAGGCCCTGGAGCCCGAGGGGCACAGGGGATGATCTCACAGCCTCAGCTGCACATCTGGCAGGCAGCAGCTCCTGGGATCCTGCAGGGACAGAGGGACAGAGGGACAGAGGGACAGATGGAGCCACAGCCCAGCAATGCCACGGCTGCTGCCAGCTCTGAGTGTGGAAGGGCTGGGATGAGGAATGCAGCCTCCAAGGCAGGGTTTGGAGGCTTTTTCTGACTCCTGGGGTTTGTTTTGGGGGATTTTATTTGATTTTATTCTGTTTTATTTCATTTTATTTCATTTTATTTTATTTTATTTTATTTTATTTTATTTTTTTATTTTATTTTATTTATTTTTGGGATTTTATTTTTGGGATCGGGGTGCTCATCCCTGGAGAAATATAAAGGCTTACTGGGCTAACTGATCTCCCCTCTTTGCTACACATTTTCTGTGCCTTCAGCAAAATTCTTAATTCATTGGTGTAAAACCCCAATAAAATTCGGTAAAATTCCAGTAAAATACCCAAAATACAAATATCACATATACTGAAGGGCTGGGAGTGAAGAATGCAACCTGCAAGGCAGAGTTTGGAGGCTTTTTCTTACTCCTGGGGGTTGTTTTGGGGGATTTTATTTGATTTTATTCTATTTTATTTCATTTCATTTCATTTCATTTATTTTATTTCATTTTATTTCTTTTTTTTTTTTTTATTTTATTTATTTTAGGGATTTTATTTTTGGGATCGGGGTGCTAATCCCTAGAGAAATGTAAAGGATAACTGGGCTAACTGATCTCCCCTCTCTGCTACACATTTTCTGTGCCTTCAGAATAAAAATTAATAAAAATTCGGTAAAATTTCAGTAAAATACCCAAAATACAAATATCACATATACTGAAAGGCTGGGAGTGAAGAATGCAACCTCCAAGGCAAAGTTTGGAGGCTTTTTCTTACTCCTGGGGTTTGTTTTTGGGAGATTTTATTTTATTTTACTTTAAGGCAGAAAAAATGCAGAAAAAATCAGAAAAAATGCAGAAAAAATCAGAAAAAATGCAGAAAAAATGCAGGAAAAAGTGCAGAAAAAATCGGAAAAAAATGCAGAAAAAAAGCAGAAAAAAAGCAGAAAAAAAGCAGAAAAAATGCAGAAAAAATGCAGAAAAAATGCAGAAAAAAAGCAGAAAAATGCAGAAAAAAGCAGAAAAAATGCAGAAAAAAGCAGAAAAAATGCAGAAAAAATGCAGAAAAAATGCAGAAAAAATGCAGAAAAATGCAGGAAAAATCAGAAAAAAATCAGAAAAAATGCAAAAAAAAATCAGAAAAAATGCAGAAAAAAATCAGAAAAAAAAAGCAGAAAAATCAAGTTTCCAGCCACACTCATCCCAACACTAGGTACTTGATGGATAGGCAGAAATATTACAAATTAGAAGACTAAAAAGAGGTTCTCACCTCCTCAGGTCTGCTCAGCACATGTCCTTCAGGCCCAGTGATCCCCAACTCCAGGATCCTTTGCTGCTCCTAATGCAGAGAGAAAAAAGAACAAATTATTTTATTTTTATTTTATTTTTTAAAGCAGGAGGGATTTTTCTCCAGCACACACAGCTGCTGGCAAGAGGCACGAGGGAGATCCTTGAGCATCTGTGGTGCCTAAAAATCCCATGGGGTTTGGCAGAAAATCCTGTCCTCTGGCTGAGAATAATCAGAATATAATATAATATAATATAATATAATATGATATAATAACCGGAATATAACCAGAATCACCAGAGAATAACCTGGTTTGGTTATTATTATAAACATATTATTATTATAAACATATAAATATGTTTATTTATAATATAATATAATTATATTTATAATAGATAATATTATATATTAAAATAAATAATAAATAATAGTAAGAAATAAGAAATAAGAAATAAGAAATAACAAATAAGGAATACATAATAAATAAGAAATAATAATAAATAATAATATATACAAAATTATATTTATACTATATAATAATATATTTATTAACATTTCTCCCTCGCTGCTGCCTGAAGGATGAACCCCAAAATTCAGCATGAAGCTGCATCCCTTCCCACTCCCCTCTGCTCATTTCCTGCAGATCAGTGACAGCCACACCCAGCTCCTCACTTCTGGGCAGAGATACCCAATACCCACCAAAAAATCAAAAATCAGCCACAAAAACCTGTTTTATCAGTGTCAAAGGGGATTAAACCACTGCACAGCTCTGCTCAGACCCCTCACCCAGCCCTGCCACACTCCCAAAATCCTGGCTGGCTCTCTGTCTGCACACGAGGAGCCTCTGGAGGGAGAATTCCACCAAAAAATACAAAATCTGCCACAAAAACCTAGTTTATCAGCATCAAAGGGGATAAAACCACTGCACAGCCTTCCTCACTTCCCTCACCCAGCCCTGCCATGCTCCCAAAATCCTGGCTGGCTCTCTGTCTGCACAGGAAAAGCATCTGGAGGGAGAATTCCACCAAAAGTCTGCCCCAAAAAGCTGTTTTATCAGCATCAAAGGGGATAAAACCACTGCACAGCTCTCCTCACACCCCTCACCCAGCCCTGCCATGCTCCCAAAAACCCGCCTGGCTGCATAGGAGGAGCATCTGGAAGGAGAATTCCATCAAAAATTATAAAATCTGCCACAAAAACCTCTTTTATCAGCATCAAAGGGAATAAAACCACCCACCCAGCCCTGCCACACTCCCAAAATCCCAGCTGGTTTTCTGTGTGCACAGGAGGAGCCTCTGGAGGGAGAATTCCACCAAAAAATTTAAAAATCTGCTGCAAAAACTTCTTTTATCAATGTCTAAAGGGATAAAACCACTGCACACTTCTCACTTCCCTCACCCAGCCCTGCCACACTCCCAAAAACCCAGCTGGTTCTCTGTCTGCACAGGAAGAGCCTCTGGAGGGAGAATTCCACCAAAAATTATAAAATCTGCCACAAAAACCTGTTTTATCAATGTCTAAAGGGATAAAACCACCACACACCTCTGCTCACACCCCTCTCCCAGCCACACCACACTCCAAAAAACCTGCCTGGCTGCACAGGAGCAGCATTTGGAAGGAGAATTCCACCGAAAAATAAAAAAATCTGCCACAAAAACCTCTTTTATCAGCATCAAAGGGGATAAAACCACCCACCCAGCCACACCACACTCCCAAAATCCCGGCTGGCTCTCTGTCTCCCCAGGAGGAGTCTCTGGAGGCAGAATTCCACCCCCTGGCAGCATTTTGGAGCAAATCCCCCAGAGCACAACCAGCCCATACCTCAGCAATGATGTCACCGTTCTCAGCGTGCACCTGGGCTGTGGCGCCGATGTCACGGATCACACTGAGCACCTCGTAAATCTGGGGGCAGAGAGCACAGGTCAGCCAGGGACACAGCTGGGACACAGGGACACAGCTGGGACACAGGGACACACCTGGCACAGCCAGGGACACACCTGGGACACACCTGAGACACCAGGGAACACACCTGAGACAGCCAGGGACAGACCTGGGACAGCCAGGGACACACCTGGGACACACAGGGACACAGCTGAGACACACAGGGACACCCAGGGACACACCTGGGACACAGGGACACACCTGAGACAGCCAGGGACACAGCTGAGAGAGCCTGGGACACAGCTGAGACACACAGGGACACACAGGAATACACCTGGGACACCCAGGAACACACCTGAGACACGCAGGGACACGCCTGGCACAGCCAGGGACACACCTGAGACACACAGGGACACCCAGGGACACACCTGAGACAGCCAGGGACACAGTTGAGACACCCAGGGACACACCTAGCACACCCAGGGACACACATGGCACACCCAGGGACACACCTGAGACAGCCAGGGACACACCTGGGATACACAGGGACACACATGGCACACCCAGGGACACATCTGGCACACCCAGGGACAGACCTGAGACAGCCAGGGACACACCTGAGACAGCCAGGGACACACCTGAGATTCACAGGGACACACCTGGCACACCCAGGGACACACCTGAGACAGCCAGGGACACACCTGAGATACACAGGGACACACCTGGCACACCCAGGGACACACCTGGCACACCCACAACACACATGAGACACACAGGGACACACATGGCACACCCAGGAACACACATGGCACAGCCAGGGACACACCTTGCACACCCAAAAACACCCAGGAACACACCTGAGACACACAGGGACACACATGACACAGGCAGGAACACACCTGAGACACCCAGGAACACACCTGGCACACCCAGGGACACACCTGAGACACCAGGGACACACCTGAGACAGCCAGGGACACACCTGACACAGCCAGGGACACACCTGAGACACTCAGGGACACACCTGGCACACCCAGGGACACACCTGACAAAGCCAGGGACACACCTGAGACACCCAGGGACACACCTGGCACACC
>NW_028147309.1:0-20980 GCF_008360975.1 Lichenostomus cassidix | reverse complement strand
GTGGCATCTGGGGACATTCGGGTGATATTTGGGCCACTGAGGGTGGCAGAATCAGGGGACACCATTGTGGTGCCCATCGAGTGACACTCGGGGGACATGTTGGTGACATTCGGGTGACACTTGGGGGACATTTGGGTGACACTCAGAGGACATTTTGGTGACACTCGGTGACATTCTGGTGACATTAGGGGCACTGAGAATGACAGAGATGGGGGGACACTGCTGCAGTGCCCATCGGGTGACATTTGTTTGGGTGACATTTGGGGCTGGGGACACCCCGAGGTGCCCTTTGGCTGCTGTCTGGGTGTGATTTGGAGCAGCTGGGGAGTGGCAGAGCCACTCCTTGTGACCTTTGGGTGACAGCTGGGTGACATTCCGGGGACATCTGGGAGCGGCAGAGCCAGGGGACCCCATTGTGGTGCCCCTTGGGTGACATTTGGGGACACTGGGGGTGGCAGAACCAGGCAACCCCATTGTGGTGCCCCTTGGGTGACACTCGAGTGACATTCGAGTGACATTTGGGGACACTGCGGGTCGCGGTGACAGGCAACCCCCAGCCTGGCACCCGCTGGGTGACATTCAGAGGGCCAGGAGGTGACAGGGAGGGGACAGAGCCCACCAGGTGCCACTTGGGTGTGACTGGAAGGTGCTCAGAGTGACAGTGAGGTGACACCAGCCTGGCGCCCTTTGGGTGCCATTTGGGTGACCTTTGGGTGCCATCTGGGGGGACCGAGGGTGACAGGGCCAGGGGGACACTGTCGTGGTGCACTTTGGGTGACACGGGTGATGTTTGGAGGGGCTGGGAGTGACAGTGTGGGGACACTTTTGGAGCCCCTTGGGTGACACTCGGGTGACATTTGGAGGAGCCAGGGGTCGGCACAGTGTGGGGACAGCGATGTGGCACCAGGTGCCCTTTGGGTGACACTTGGGTGCCATTTGGTGACATCTGGGTGATGTTTGGGTGAGCTGGGGGTGGCAGAGTTTGGGGACAGTGGCACCAGGCACCCTTTGGGTGACATCTGGCAGAACCAAAGGTGGCACAGCTGTGGTGTCACCTCAGTGTCCCCATCCCACTGGGATGCTCTGTGGTGTCACCTCAGTGTCCCCATCCCACCAGGGTGCTCTGTGGTGTCACCTCAGTGTCCCCATCCCAGCAGGCTGTGACTCTAAGGTGTCACCTCAGTGTTCCCACCCCAGTGGGCTGTGGTTCTGGGTTGTCACCTCAATGTCCCCATCCCACCGGGGTGACTCTGCGATGCCACCTCAGAGTCCCCCACCCCAGCAGGGTGCCTGGCCGTGACTGCAATGCCACACCAGTGCCACCGCAGTGCCACCCCCTCGTTGTCCCCAGGCCCGTTCCTCGCTGACCCCCACGCACCAAGCCAGGGTCTGCGCCTTCTACGGCGAGTGCGGCCGCAACCCCGAGATCAACGGGTCACTGCTGCCCTCCAAGGTGCCCTGCCTGTCCAACACCCCCGCCCGGGTAGCCTCGAGGCCACTGCTGACCCTGCTGCGCTCCGTGTGCCCCGAGCTGGTGGCGGGTGACAATGCCACCACGCGCGTGTGCTGCACCTACAGCCAGCTGAGCGCGCTGCAGCTGAGCGTGGCGCTGTCCGGCACCGTCCTGGCGCGCTGCCCGTCCTGCGAACGCAACTTCGCCAACCTCTACTGCCGCAACATCTGCAGCCCCGACCAGAGCCTCTTCACCAATGTCACCCGCGTCACCGACTACACGGCGGCGCCCGGCGCGGCGCCCAGCCAGGCCGTGCTGGAGTACCAGGTGTTCTACCGGCGGCGCTACGCCGAGGCGGCCTTCACCTCGTGCCGCGGCGTCCGGCTGCCGGCCACCGGCGGCTACGCCATCGAGACCATGTGCGGCCGCTACAGCGCCGAGCTGTGCACCGCCCAGCGCTGGCTGGACTTCCAGGGGGACAAGAACAACGGCCTGGCGCCGCTGCAGATCAATTTCCACCTGTTGCCCAACGGTTCCGAGCCCGGGCAGGGAATCCAGCCGCTGGACGCGTCGGTGTGGCCGTGCGACAAATCGCCCAGCGATGACCAGCAGCCCTGCTCGTGTCAGGATTGTACCCAGGCGTGCCTCAGCCAGGTGACACCGCCGGGGCCGCGGCCGCCGTTCCGCTTGGGAAAGGCCGACGGCTATCTGGTCATCGCCATCGTGGTGTTCCTCGCCCTGGCCACGGTGTTCCTGCTGGCCTTGCTGTGTCGCCGCCGTCCCCGGGAGGTGACGCTGAAGCCACCGTCGCCGGCCAAACGCGGGTGGCCGGAGAGGGCGAGCGAGGCCTGGCACCGCGGCCTGCAGCTGGCCTTCCGCCGCTGGGGCACCGCGGTGGCCTCGCACCCCGTGGTCGTGCTGGTGGTGGCCGCGCTGGCGGCCGGAGGGCTGTCGGCCGGGCTGGTGACGCTGCGGCTGACCACGGACCCCGTGGAGCTGTGGTCGGCGCCGGGCAGCCGTGCCCGGCAGGAGAAGGCTTTCCACGACAGCCACTTCGGGCCTTTCCTGCGCACCAACCAGATCATCGTCACCGCGCCGGGCCGGGCCGGTGTCACCTACGACTCCGTGCTGCTGGGGACAAAGAACTTCAGCGGCGTCCTGACGATGGACGTGCTGCTGGCGCTGCTGGAGCTGCAGCAGGAGCTGGCGGCCATCACGGCCTGGGCGCCAGAGGCGGGCAGGAATGTCACCCTGCAGGACGTGTGCTACGCCCCCCTGAACCCGTCACAGCCCGGCGTGGGGGACTGCGCTGTCACCAGTGTCACCCAGTACTTCCAGAACAACCGGACGCACCTGGAGCTCACGGCCGCGCAGGAGGACGGAGAGGTCAAGGGCATGGCGGATTGGCATGACCACGTCATCTACTGCGTCAAGTGGGTGCTGCGGGCGTGGGGACACGGGGGGGACAAGGGGGTGGCACCAAGGGGCATGGTGGGGGGTGCGGGGTGGCCAGTGTGGCACGGTGACCATGGGGTGGCCAGTGTGGCACGGTGACCATGGGGTGGCCAGTTATGGGGCTGGGGTGGTGCCCAGTATGGCATGGTGTCCATGAGGTGCCCATTTGTGGGGCTGGGGTGACATCTGTGGGGTGAGGGACATGGTATGGTGACTGTGGGGTGCCCAGTTATGGGGCTGAGGTGTCACCTGTGTGTCCCCCATCCCAATGGGGTGTGGTCCCTGGGTCCCCCAACTCATCCAGGCATCCGTGGGGTGCCAGGCTGTGTCTCTGGGGTGTCACCTGCATGTCCCCCATACCAGTAGGGTGCCAGGCTCTGGGTTTAGGGTGCCACCTGGGTGTCCCTTATGCCAGTGGGGTGTCTATGGGGTGACAGACTGTGGCTCCACGGTGCCACCCGTGTGTCCCCCACCTCAGTGGGGTGCCAGGCTGTGGCTCCGGGGTGTCACCCCCATGTCCCCCATCCCACTGGACTGTCCGCAGTGCCCCCAGGTGGCTCTGGGGCTGGGGGCAGGCTCGGGGCGGGCACAGTCCCCGCTGACCCCCTGGTCCCTGTCCCCTGTCCCCACCAGCTCCCCGCTCTCCTTCAAGGACATCACGGCGCTGGAGCTGGGCTGCACGGCAGAGTTCGGCGGGCCGGTGTTCCCCTACATCGCCCTGGGCGGGTACCCCGGTAGGGGCGGGAACGGGGGGTCGGGGGGTCGGGGACATGGCACAGTGTCCGTGGGGTGTTCAGCTGTGGGCTGGGGTGACATCTGTGGGGCTGGGGTGACATCTGTGGGGTGGCCAGTGTGGCATGGTGACCATGGGGTGCCCAGTGATGGGGCTGGGGTGGTGTATGTGGGGTGCTGGACATGGTACGGTGCCCGTGGGATGCCTGGTTGTGGGGCTGGGGTGACATCTGTGGGGTTGGGGTGACATCTGTGGGATTGGGGTGACATCTGTGGGGTGCCCAGTGTGGCATGGTGACCGTGGGGTGTCCAGTTGTGGGGCCGCAGTGGTGCCCAGGGGGTGCTGGACATAGCATGGCATCCCCAGGGGGATATCTGGGGGTCTCTATGGGGTGCCCAGTGTGGCATGGTGACTGTGGGGTGCCCGGCTGTGGGGTTGGGGTGACATCTGTGGAGTGAGGGACATGGCACAGTGCCCATGGGGTGCCTGTTTGTGGGGCTGGGGTGACACACTGTCACTGCCATGTCCCCTCGCAGAGTTGGAGTACACAGGGGGTCCCGGGAGTGACCAGCTCGGTGTCACCACTGTGTCCCCTCGCAGAGTACAAGGGGGGATCCCAAGGGGTTCGGGGGGTGACCAGCTCGGTGTCACCGCTGTGTCCCCCTCCAAAGTCAGAGTACACGGGGACTCCGAGGGTCCCGGGTGTGACCCCGCGGTGTCACCTCCCTGTCCCCGCAGAGTCGGAGTACACGGAGGCCGAGGCGCTGATTGTCACCTACTCGCTGAACAACTTCCCCCGGGAGGACCCTCGGCTCGAGTGGGTGCTCAGCTGGGAGCGACGCTTCCTCGAGGTCGTGCGCGACTTCCAGAGCCGCCACCGCCACAACCTCACTGTCGCCTTCTCGGCCGAGGTGCGGCGACAGCGCCGTGTCCCCTCCGTGTGCCCGGTGTCCCTGGTGTCACCTGTGTCCCCGTGTCCCCTTCGTGTTCCCCGTGTTCCTGTGTCCCTGTCCCCGCAGAGTCCCCAGTGTCCACCTTGGTCCTGTGTCCCCTCCGTGTCCCCAGTGCCCCCCGTGTCCCTGGTGCCACCTGTCCCCGCAGAGTCCCCAGTGCCCCCCGTGTCCCCTGTGCCGCCCATGTTCTGTGTCACCTCCCTCACAGAGCCCCCGCTGTCCTCCGTGTCCCTGTGTCCCCTCCGTGTCACCACGTCCCTGGTGCCTCCTTGTATCCCCTCCATGTCCCTGTGTCCCCATTTCCCCCGTGTCCCAGTGCCCTCCATGCCCCACATGTCCCCGTGTCCCCTCTCTGTCCCCATGTCCCCTTCCCCCGCGCCCCCGGCACATCCCAGCGGTGCGGGGGGTGGCGGTGTCCCTCACTGTCGCTGTCGCTGTCGCCAGCGCTCTCTGGAGGATGAGATCAACCGCACGAGCGGCGAGGACATCCCGGTGTTCGCCACCAGCTACCTGCTGGTGTTCGCCTACATCGCGCTGGCCCTGGGCGACTACACGGCCTGGAGGAGAGTCCTGGTGAGCCGGGGGGCACTGTCACTGTCACTGTCACTGTCACTGTCACTGTCACTGTCACTGTCCCACGGGCTGTCACTGTCGCGGGTTTGTCACTGTCCCTGGGTGTCCCCGCCACGCTGACCTGTCGGTGCGGCAGGTGGAGCCGAAGATGTCACTGTCCCGGGGTCTGTCACTGTTGCATGCGTGTCACTGTCCCAGAGTGTCACTATCCCGGGGTTTGTCACTGTCCCCGGGGTTGTCACTGTCACTGTCACAATCTCTGGTGTCCCCGCTGCGCTGACCCGTGGGTGCCGCAGGTGGAGCCGAAGGTGTCACTGTCCCGGGGCTGTCACTATCCCGGAAGTCTGTCATTGTCACTGTCACTGTCACTGTCACTATCACTATCACTGTCACTATCCTGGGGTCTGTCACTATGCCGGGTGTCCCTGTCCCGCTGACCCGTGTGTGCCGCAGGTGGAGTCGAAGGTGTCACTGTCTCGGGTCTGTTACTGTGTCGCTGTCACTGTCGTTGTCACTGTCACTGTCATTGTCTCGGGTCTGTCACTGTGTCACTGTCACTATCCCGGGTGTCCCTGTCCCGCTGACCCGTGTGTGCCGCAGGTGGAGTCGAAGGTGACGCTGGCGCTGGGTGGCATCGCGGTGGTGCTGGGGGCAGTGCTGGCCGCCATGGGGCTGCTGGCGCTGCTCGGGCTGCCCTCGTCCCTCATCATCATCGAGGTGGTGCCGTTCCTCGTGCTGGCCGTGGGCGCTGACAACATCTTCATCTTCGTGCAGGAGCTCCAGGTGCGGCTGGGGGGCTGCTGGGGGGCTGTGGGGTTATGGGGCTATGAGGCTATGGGGGTCAGTGGGGTTATGGGGTCAGTGGGGCTATGGGGGCCAGTAGGGTTATGGGGCTATGGGGGTCACTAGGGTTATGGGGCTATGGGGGTCAGTGGGGCTCTGGGGGTCAGTGGCCATGGGGTCACTAGGGTTATGGGGCTATGGGGTCAGTGGGGCTCTGGGGGTCAGTGGGGCTATGGGGGTCAGTGGGCCATGAGGCTATGGGGGTCAGTGGGGCTATGGGGGTCAGTAGGGTTATGGGGGTCATGGCATGGGGTCAGTGGGCCATGAGGCTATGGGGTCAGTGGGGCTATGGGGGTCAGTAGGGTTATGGGGGTCAGTGGGGCTATGGGGGTCAGTGGGGCTATGGGGGTCAGTGGGGCTATGGGGGTCAGTAGGGTTATGGGGGTCAGTGGGGCTATGGGGGTCAGTGGGGCTATGGGGGTCAGTGGGGCTATGGGGTTATGGGGCAGCTGTGGGTCTATGGGGGTCAGCGGGGCAGGGGGTGCGAGAGGTCTTTGGGGTCAGAGATTCCCATGGGGCACAGGGGCTTGGGGACATTTTGGGGACAGGGGTCTCCATGGGGCATGACGGGACCTTGAGGACACCTTGGGGACAGAGATCCCCCAAAATGGCACAGGGGCACTGGGACACCTTGGGGACAGGGGGCACTTTTGGGATTCCCGTGGGTGTCCCTAGGGCAGGTGGGCACCCTGGGGTGGCCGTGGGGCACTGGGCGGGGCTGTCCGTGGGTGTCCCCTCGGAGTTTGGGGTACCTTTGGGGTATCCTACCGGATCTGGGGGTACATTTGGGGTGTCCCCCGGCTCCGGGAGTATCTTTGGGGTGTCCCCGGCTCCGGGGGTCCATTTGGGGTCCCCCTGAGCCGTTTTCCGCCAGCAGCAGTCGCAGCGGGAGCCTGGCGAGACGCGGGAGCAGCACGTGGGCAGGGTGCTGGCACAGGTGGCACCGAGCATGCTGCTCTGCAGCCTCTCCGAGGCCGTCTGCTTCCTGCTGGGTGAGCACCGGGGGACATGGGGGACACCGGGGACACGGAGGGTACTGAGGGCACAGGGACATGGGAGGAACAGAGGGATGGAGGTGGCCCAGGGACATGGGGGACATGGGGAAAGGGGGACACTGGGGGCACAGGGACATGGAGGGCACAGAGGGATGGAGGTGGCCCAGGGACATGGGGGACATGGCGGACATGGGGAAAGGGGGACACGGGGGGCACACAGGGATGGAGGTGGCACAAGGACATAGGGGACAGAGAAGGCACAGGGTTTTCGGCAGTGTCCCTCCCGGTGACCCGGGGATGTCCCTCGCGGTGACCCGGGGGTGTCCGGAGGGGTTCCTGGGGGTGGCCCGGTGACCCGCGGTGGCGTTGGAGCGTTCCGAGGCTGTCCCTGGCGGTGACCGGGTGACCCGGGGGTGTCCCTGGCGGTGACCCGGTGCTCCCGGGGGTGTCCCTGGCGGTGGCCCGGTGACCCGGGGGTGTCCCTGGCGGTGACCCGGGGGTGTCCCGCAGGTGCCCTCTCGTCCATGCCCGCCGTGCGCACCTTCGCCCTGACGGCCGCGCTCGCCATCGCCTTCGACTTCCTGCTGCAGATGTCGGGCTTCGTGGCGCTGGTGGCGCTGGACTACCGGCGACAGGAGGTGACACGGCGAGGGGACACGAGCTGGGCACTAGGGGAGGGCACGGGGAGGGCGTGGGGTACCCGTGGGGGGGTCAGGGGTGACATTGGGGTGGCATTGGGGTCCCCAGGGTGGGTGTGGGGTGGGTGTGGAGTCCCCAGGGTGGGTGAGGGACCTCAGGAGGGACATGGGGACCCCATAGTGTGCCCGGGGTGGACAGGACATCCCCGCGGGGTTTTGGGGTGTCAGGGGGATGTCAGGGATAGACAGGACACCCCCACCCGGCTTTGGGGTGTCCTGTGTCCGGTGCCAGCCCCCCGTGTCCGCAGGCCGGCCGCCTGGACCTGTGCTGCTGCTGCGGGACGGGTGGGGACAGCCCGGCCGGGCGGGGGGTGAGGCTGCTGCGCCCCCTCCTCGAGCGC
Source organism: Lichenostomus cassidix (assembly GCF_008360975.1). Classification (NCBI taxonomy): domain Eukaryota; kingdom Metazoa; phylum Chordata; class Aves; order Passeriformes; family Meliphagidae; genus Lichenostomus; species Lichenostomus cassidix. The sequence goes on along the minus strand of NW_028147309.1, from coordinate 12,936 downwards.
TACTACAGCCCCCTGCTGCTGCACCCCTACGTGCGACCCGCCGTGGTGAGGGGCTGGGGACATCGGGGGACATCAGGGGACATCGGGGACATAGGGGGACATTGGGCATCGGGGTATTGGGGGTTGGGGGCAATGGGGTCATTGGGGGATTTGGGGGCATTGGGGACATTGGGGGTTGGGGAACGTGGAGGTATAGGGAGCAGTCAAGGGGGGTATTGGGGGCTTTGGGGTCATTGGGGGATTGGGGGCCCATGCGAGGCAAGGGGGTCATTGGGGGCATTGGGGTCATTGGGGAAATGGGGGCACACAGTTGGGGGCATTGGGGGACTTATGGGGTATTGGGGACACTGGGGACATGGGTGGCATTGGGGGCATTGGGGAGATGTGGGATATGGGTTGGGAATTGGGGGGCACAAGGCTGGGGGGTGCATGGGGACATGGGGACATGGAGGGTCCTGGGAGGGTTGGGGAGGCCATACGAGGGCTGTGGGGGGTTTGGGGGTCCCGGGGGTCCCTGACAGGGCTGGGGGGGTTTGGGGGTCGCGGGGGTCCCTGACAGGGCTGGGGGGGGTTTGGGGGTCCTGGGGGTCCCTGACCAGCCCCCCCCACCCCAGGTGCTGCTGTTCCTGTTCCTGAGCTGTGCCGGACTGTTCCTGATGTTCCACGTGTCCGTGGGGCTGGACCAGGAGCTCGCCCTGCCCACGGTGACCCCAGGGGACACATGGGGGGACAGTGGGGACATCTGCAGGGGGTGGCACCCATGGGGAGGCTTGAGGACATGGGGGGGTGACATGGTCCTGTATAGGGACATACGGGGTTGTGACATAGCCCTATGTGATGACATATGGGGATGGTGACACCTCTCTGGGACCCTCCAGGCCCTGTAGGTGCCAGGGTGGGTGACATGGCCCTCCATGGGGACACACGGCAGGGGTGTGACACTGCCCTATATGGGGACACATGGCAGGGGTGTGACACTGCCCTATATGGGGGCACATGGCAGGGGTGTGACACTGCCCTATATGGGGACACATGGCAGGGGTGACATGGTCCTGTATGGGGACACAGGGGGATGCTGGGACCCGTTTGTGACACCCCGCGGTGGCCCAGCCCTGACACGCGGCTGTCCCCAGGACTCCTACCTGCTCGAGTACTTCTCGGCCATCAACCAGTACCTGGCCGTGGGTGTCCCCACCTACTTTGTCACCACGGGTGGCTACGACTTCTCCTCAACCAATGGCACTAATGCCATCTGCTCCAGCGCCGGCTGTGACACCAACTCGCTGACCCAGACCATCCAGCTGGCCACTTACTACCCCAATGTGTGAGTGACCAGGGACACCCAGGGGGACCGGTGGGTGGCCATTGGGTGGTCCTTGGGTGGACATTGGGTGACCATCATGGTGGCTGTTGGGTGGCTTTTGGGTGCCCACTGTGGTGGTCCTTGGTATACATTCAGTGTCCACCATGGTGGCCCTTGGGTGCCTTTTGGGGATCATCATGGTGGCCATTGTGTGTACATTGGGTGACCATTACTGGTAGCCATTGGGTGTCCATTGGGTGTTCATCATGGTGGCCATTGGGTGTCCATTGGGTGACCATTCATGATGGCCATTGGGTGCCTCTTGGGTGACCATTACTGGTAGCCATTGGGTGTCCATTGGGTGCTCACTGTGGTGGTCCTTGGGTGTCCCCTGAGTGTCCCCTGCAGTAGCCACACCCCAGCGCTGTGTCCCCTCCCCACAGGTCCTACCTGGCCATCCCGGCCACCTCATGGGTGGACGATTTCCTGGACTGGCTGCGCCCCTCGACGCGATGCTGCCGCATCCACCAGTTTGGGGAGAACAAGGGCGAGTTCTGCCCCGCCACCAGCAGTGAGTCCAGGGGCTAGGGACACTCTGCTGGCCACTGGTGCCCACCATGGTAGCCATTGGGTAGCCATTGGTGCCCACCGTGGTTGTCTTTAGGTGTATGTTGAGCATCCACCATGGTGGTCCTTGGGTGGCCATTGGGTGACCATCATGGTAGCCATTGGGTGACCATTGGATGCCCACTGTGGTGGTCTTCAGGTGTAAGTTAACTATCCACCATGGTTGCCATTGGATGGCCTTTGGGTGCCCACCATGGTGGTCCTTGGTATATATTCAGTGTCCACCATGGTGGCCATTGGATGGTCGTTGGGGATCATCATGGTGGTCCTTGGGTGGCCATTGGGTGACCATCATGGTGGTCCTTGGGTGGCCATTGGGTGCCCACCATGGTGGTCCTTGGTGTACACTGAGTGTCCACCATGGCGGCCATTGGGTGCTTGCTGGGGATCATCATGGTGGCCATTGGGTGGCCACTGGGTGCTCACCATGGTGGTCCTTGGTGTACAGTGAGTATCCACTGCAGTAGCCATTGGGTACACATTGGGTGCCCACCATGCTGCCCATTGTGTGCCCACTGTGATGACCACTGAGTGCCCACCGTACTGCCTATTGGGTGCCCACTGTGATGACCACTAGGTGTCCATGGGGTGCCCGCTATGCTGCCTGTTGGGTGCTGGTGGCTGCACTGACCAGCCGCGTGCTCGGTGCCCACACTGACCAGCTGTGCCCGCAGATGACCCGAGCTGCCAGAACGGGAAGTGCCTGGACCGGGTGCGGCGCCCCACTGCCGAGGAGTTCCAGCGCTTCCTGCCCTGGTTCCTGCAGGACCGACCCACGCTGCAGTGCGCCAAGGGGTGGGTGGCACCAGGGTGGCATTGGGGGTGGCACTGGGGTGGCATCGTGATGGCACTGGGGTGGTGCTGGGACATGGGGGAAATGGGGACACAGGGACATGTGGGGGAAGTAGGGGCATTGGGGACATATAGGGCGTGGGGGGCACCTGTGTCCCTGACACCCCTGGGTGTCCCCTGGCTGTCCCCTGGCTGTCCCCTGCCACCCCTGGGTGTCCCTGAACCCCCGGTGTCCCCTAACTCCGTTGTCCCCATGTCCCCGCAGTGGCCTGGGTGCCTATGACACCGCGGTGAGCATGGACGAGAATGGCACCATCCTGGGTGAGTGACACGGGGACAGGGACAGGGGGTGGGCACTGACCTCTGGGGGTGACCACTAACTTCTGGTGGTGACCACTGACTCCGTGATGCCTGCTGCCCCCTGGAGGTGCCCACTGCCCCTGGAGGTGCCCACTGCCCCAAGTGACCACTGCCCCGAGTGACCACTGTCCCCCACGGTGATCGGTGCCCTCTAGAGGTGACCACCGGCCCTGCAATGACCACTGGCCCTTGTGGTGCCCACTGCCCAAGAGACCACTGCTCCTGGCAGTGCCCACTGCCCTGAGTGCCCACCGCCCCGAGTGCCCACTGCCCTTGGAGATGCTCACTGCCCCGAGTGCCCACTGCCCCTGGCAATGCCCACTGCCCAGTGACCGCTGCCCTGCCCGCAGCCTCGCGGTTCATGGCGTACCAGCGGCCACTGCGGACGTCTCAGGAGTACACGGCGGCGCTGAAGGCTGCCCGCAGCCTGGCCGAGCGAGTGACCGCCGTCCTGCGGGCAGTGCCAGGCACCGACCCTGACTTTGAAGTGTTCCCCTATGCGTGAGTGACCCCAGACAGCGTGGGGACGGCGTGGGGACACCGCTGGGGGGGTGGGGTGGGAAATGGGGGCCCAGTTTGTGTTAGAGGGTGTCCAGAGCCCATTTTGGGGTGCCCAGTGCCATTTTGGGGTACCCAGTGCCCATTTGAAATAGCCGGTTCCCATTTCAATGCCCATATCAGTGTACCCAGTGCCATTTTGGGGTACCCAGTTCCCATTTCAGTGCCCATTTTGGGGTACCCAGTGCCCATTTGGAATAGCCAGTTCCCATTTCAATGCCCATATCAGTGTACCCAGTGCCATTTTGGGGCATCCAGTTCCTGTTTCAGTTCCCATTTTGGGGTGCCCAGTTCCCATTTCATAGTACCCAGTGCCATTTTGGCATGTCCAGTTACTGTTTCCATGCCATTTTGGGGTGCCCAGTGCCATTTTGGGGTGCCATGTCCCTGCACGGTGACTTATGTGCACTACAAGCAGTACCTGACGATGGTGGCCGAGGGTTTGGTGACACTAGCACTGTGCCTGGTGCCCATTTTGGGGTGCCCAATGCCAATTTCAGTGTCCATTTTGGGATACCCAGTGCCATTTTGGAGTACTCAACACCCATTTTGGGGTGCCCAGGGCCCATTTTGGGGTACCCAGTGCCATTTTGGGTTGTCCAGTTCCTGTTTCAATGTCATTTCGGGGTGCCCAGTGCCCATTTTGGGGTACCCAGTGCCCATTTCACAGTACTCAGTGTCCATTTTGGGGTGCCCAGTGTCCATTTCAGTACCATTTTGGGGTGCCCAATGCCACACCCCAGTGCCACGGCTGTCCCCTCAGGGTGACCTACGTGTACTACGAGCAGTACCTGACGGTGGTGGCCGAGGGTCTCATCACGCTGGCACTGTGCCTGCTGCCCACCTTCGCCGTGTCCTTCCTGCTGCTGGGCATGGACCTTCGCTCCAGCCTGGCCACCCTGCTGACCATCGCCATGGCGCTGCTGGTCACCGTGGGGTTCATGGCGCTCTGGGATGTCCCCTACAACGCTGTGGCACTCATCAACCTCGTGGCGGTGCGGGCAGCAGGGGGCAGCGGGGTGGCATGGGGACATGGGGTGGCACAGAGACCTGAGGTGGCACAGGGACATTGGGTGGCACAGGAACTTGGGGGATATGGAGTGGCACAGGGACATAGGGGTTGTGAGGGGTGGCACAGGGACATGGGGTGGCATGGGGATGTGGGGGGTATGGGATGTGAGGGGTGGCACAGGGACATGGGGTGGCATGGGGATGGGGGGGTATGGGACGTGAGAGGTGGCACGGAGACATGGGGCACACTGGGTGGCACAGGGACATTGGGTGGCACGGGAAATGGGGATATGGGGTGGCACAGGAACATGGAGTGGCATGGGGGTGTGGGGGGTATGGGGTGGCATGGGGACATGGGGCAACTGGGTGGCATGGGGCACAGGGAGATGGGGTGCGAGGGGTGGCATGGGGACATGGAGTGGCATGGCAACATGGGCCACATGGGGTGGCACAGGGACATGGGGTGGCTTGGGGCCATGGGGCACAGGGGGTGACACAGGGACATGTGGTGACACAGGGCACCGGGGTGGCTCTGGGGACACGGTGACACAGGGTGACAGGCCCTGTCCCTGCAGGCCGTGGGCATCTCGGTGGAGTTTGTGTCACACATCACCTGCGCCTTCACCCGCAGCCACCAGCCCAGCCGGGTGGCACGAGCCGCCGAGGCCACTGTCACCATGGGCAGCAAGGTGGGCCACCAGAGCCTGATGGCCACCATGGGGTGTGGCACTGGGGGGTGACACCGTGGGGTGACATTGTGGGATTCCCTCCTGGGGCTGGGGGTGACACCATGGGACCCCAAACCCTTCTGGGGCTGGGAGGTGACACTGAGGGATCCCAAACCCTCCTGGGGCTGGAGGTGACACTGTGGGATCCCAAACCCTTCTGGGGCTGAGAGGTGACACTGTGGGATCCCAAACCCTTCTGGGGCTGAGAGGTGACACTGAGGGATCCCAAACCCTTCTGGGGCTGGAGGTGACACTGAGGGACCCCAAACTGTCCTGGGCCCAGGAGGTGACCCCATGGGACCCCAAACCCTCCTGGGGCTGGGGGTGACACAGTGGGGTGACACCTCGGGCTGGGGGTGACACCATGGGATCCCAAACACTCCTTAGCCTGAGAGGTGACACTGAGGGACCCCAAACCCTTGTGGGGCTGGGAGGTGACACTGTAGGACCCACAGCTCTGTCGGAGCCAGGGGATGACACCATGGGATCCCAAACTGTCCTGGGGCTGGGAGGTGACACTGAGGGACCCCCAGCACTAGAGGGTGACACCATGAGACCCCCAACCCTCCTGGGGCTGGGAGGTGACATTGTGGGACCTCAAACTGTCCTGGGGCTGGGAGGTGACACTGCAGGACCCCCAATTGTCCTGGGGCTGGAGGTGACCCCGTGTCACCCCAAACCCGGTGTGGCCGTGTGGCTGAGGGTGGCTGTGTCCCCTAGGTGGTGGCAGGGGTGGCCATGACCAACCTGCCGGGTGTGGTGGTTCTGGCGTTCGCCAAGGCGAGGCTCATCCAGATCTTCTTCTTCCGCCTCAACCTCATCATCACCCTGGTGGGATTGGCGCACGGCCTGGTGTTCCTGCCGGTGCTGCTCAGCTACATCGGTACGGCCTGGCATTGCCACCTCCCACGGATGGCACTGTCCCCATTGTGTCCCTGTCTCCATCCTTGGGATGGGGACAGGCTGGCACTGTCCCCATTGTGTCCCTGTCTCTATCCCTGGGGTGAGGACAGCCTGGCACTGTCTCCGTTTTCCCCCTGCGTCACCCCTGGAGGACAGCCTGGCATTGTCCCCACTGTCCCCTGTGTCTCTATCCCTGGGACGGAGACAGCTTGGCATTGTCCTCATTGTGCCCCAAATCACCCTCCCAGGGATGGAAGCAGGATGGCACCATCCCCATTGTGCCCCTGTGTCACATCCCCAGGAGAGGGACAGCCTGGCTTTGTCCCCATTGTGTCCCTGTTTCCATCCCAGGGACAGGGATAGGCTTGCACTGTCCCCATTGTCCCCACGTCTCCATCCCTGGGACAAAGACAGGATGGCATTGTCCCCATTGAGCCCCTGTGTCTCCATCCCCAGCCCTGTGTCATTCTCCCCCTGTCAGGGGACAAGGGACAGGCTGGAATTGTCACCATTGTCCCTTTGTCTCCATCCCTGGGGACAGCATGGCACTGTCTCCATTGTGCCCTGTGTCACCTCCCCGGGATGGTGACATTCAGCATTGTCCCCATTGTGTCCCTGTGCCACCTCCCCCGGGACAGGGACAGCCTGGCATTGTCCCCATTGTGCCTCTGTCTCATAGCTGGTGACAAGGGACAGCCTGGCACCATCCCTGTTGTCCCTTTGTCTCCATCCCTGGGACGGAGACAGGCTGGCACTGTCCCCATTGTGTCCCTGTGCCACCTCCCCGCGACAGGGACACCTGGCACTGTCCCTATTGTCCCCATGTCTCCATCCCCAGGGACAGCCTGGCACTGTCCCCATTGTCCCCACAGGGCTCAGGGACATGGACAGCCTGGCACTGTCCCTGTTGTCCCCCACAGCCCAGGGGACACAGACAGCCTGGCATTGTCCCCATTGTCCCCACAGGGCCCAAGCAGCCAGTGGCAGCAGGGGAGGACATGACAGGGGACACCGCGCAGGGTGTGGTGCTCAGCAACCCCTACGTCAAGGACAAGGACATGGCCAAGGACAAGGACAAGGACATGGCCAAGGACAAGGACACAGCCAAGGACAAGGACACAGCCAAGGACAAGGCTGGGGTGGCCGGGAAGAGCTGACCCCACACCCCAGTGTCACCCGCTCCCCTCCCACTCTATTTAAACTGGTTTTGTCACATCTGGACTGGTTGGACTGGGATGGGGGGAGGGTGCTGCGCCTTGGCTGTCCACTGTCACAGCGGGTGGGGACATGGGGACAGGATGTGGGGCACTGGGACACTGTGGGGACAGGGCCATGTGGGGCACAAGGACATTGCAGGGACAAGGCCATATGGGGCACAGGGACACTGGGGATAAGGCCATGTGGGGCACATAGGAACCATTGTGATGGGGCACACAGGGCCACCATGGGGACAAGCCCATGGACACTGGGGACAGGGCCATGTGGGGCACACAGGGCCATGTGGGGCACACAGGGCCATCTTGGGGACAAACCAACGGACACTGGGGACAGGGCCATGTGGAGCACAGGGGGCCATCCCAGAGCATTCCTTTTGGGATTTTTGTTCAGGGCCCCACAGGTACTTGTAGGGTGCAGCAGGGATATCCCAGAGCATTCCTTTGGGGAGGTTTATAGATTTATTCAGGGCCCTACAGGTACTTGTAGGGCACAGGAAAATATCCCAGAGCATTCCTTCGAGGACATTTATAGGTTTACTTGAGGCCCTACAGGTACTTGTAGGGCGCAGGAGGGATATCCCATAGCATTCCTTTTGGGATGTTTATAGGTTTATCAGGGCCCTACAGGTACTTGTAGTGCACAAGAGGATATCCCAGAGCATTCCTTTTGGGACATTTAGAGGTTTACTGGGGCCCTACAGGTACTTGTATGGCAATGTTCATAGGTTATAGGTTTATAGGGGCCCTACAGGTACTTGTATGGCAATGTTCATAGGTTATAGGTTTATAGGGGCCCTACAGGTACTTGTAGAGTGCAGTAGGGATATCCCAGACCATTCCTTTGGGGACGTTTATAGGTTATAGGTTTACTGGGACCCTACAGGTACTTGTATGGCAATGTTTATAGGCTATAGGTTTATTTGGGCCCTACAGGTACTTGTAGGGCAATGTTTATAGGTTATAGGTTTACTGGGGCCCTACAGGTACTTGTATGGCACGCGGGCTGGCACGGTCTGCAGCTCGAGGCGCACGGGGCACTTGTAGAAGTGTCCCAGCAGGGTCTCGGCGTAGCCCTGCAGGAAGTAGAGCTTGTAGGGTGGCAGTGCCCGGCTCAGCAGGGCGCAGATGACCAGCAGGTTGGCGCGGCGCTTCAGCACCACCTCGTCGGCCAGCAGCCCCGGGAAGGTGCCGTACAGGAAGCGCCGCAGGAAGGCGTCCTCCACCGCGCGCTGCGCCGCGCCCGCCTCGCCACACAGGTTCCCTGGGGATGGGACAGGGTGGTGGCACCGGTGGCAGTGCTGGTGGCACCGATGGTGGCAGTGCTGGTGGCAATGCTGGTACCAAGAGCCCAGCCTGCGCGCGTTTCTGGCCCCATAGGACTTGTGTGTCCCAACCCCAGGATGTCCGTGAATGTCCCTGTCTGCACCACCTTCACATGTCCCCACCATCCCCACATGTCCCCATGTCCCTGTCCCAAAACACCCACGTCCCATCCCCAGGATGTCCACATGTCCCTGTCCACATCGTCCCCATGTGTCCCAGGTGGCCCCGTCCCCAGGATGCCTATGTGTCCCTGTCCCAAAACATCCCTGTGTCCCATCCCCAGCATGTCCCCTGTGTCCCCATCCTCACATGTCCTGTGTCCCCATCCCCAGGGTGCCCATGTGTCCCACATCCTCCCGTCCACACCGTGTCTGTGGGGCCCAGGTGTCCCCATCTTCCCACGTCCCTGTGTCCCTGTCCCAAAACACCCATGTCCCATCCCCAGGATGACCATGTGCCCCCCAGCCTCCTGCCTACGCCATGTCTATGTGCCCCGCATGTCCCTGTCCCCAGTGTCCTTCAACCCCACATGTAACTGTCCCCTTCATGTCCACATGTCCCTGTCCCCACGTCCCTGTCCCCACGGTGCCCCACAGCCTGTCCCCATCCCCACCATGTCCCATCCCTGCAACACCCATGCGTCCCCACAGCACCCCACAGCCCATCCCCACTGTCCTCATGTCCCCATCCCTGTCCCCTCCTGCCCCATGTCCCTGTCCCCACAACACCCTGTGTCCCCATCCCCACTGTCCCCTCATGCCCTGCTTGTCCCCAATCCCCCCTGTCCCCCCATTCCCATTCCCAGGCCCACCCCCGTCCCCGATGTCCCCATGTCACCCACCGGTGTGCAGGGACAGCCAGCCCTTGCGATGGCCGATGTAGTGGGGAGGGTGTGCCTGCTCGTATGTCACCAGCTTGTCCCCTTTGCCCACGCGCACCCGCGCCGCCCGCGTCTGTGGGGACAGCGGGGTCAGCAGGGACACCGCGGGGAGAGGATGGACAGCGGGGACACCGCGGGGAGGGGATGGACAGCAGGGTCAGCAGGGACACCGCGGGGAGGGGATGGACAGCAGGGTCAGCGGGGATACCGCGGGGAGGGGATGGACAGCAGGGTCAGCGGGGATACCGCGGGGAGGGGACATGGGGACAGCCGCGGAGTCCCCGGGGACTCACCTTGAGGCAGGCGGGGGTGGTGTGGAACTGCCGGGTGGCGCTGGGGACACGCAGGGGACACGGCAGTGCCTGGACGGGGGGGACATGGCTGAGGGACACAGGGGACATCCCGGTCCCGTGTCCCCAGCAACAGCCAGTGTGTCCCCAGGAGCCCCTCAGGGCAGTGACCCAGTGTCCCGGGAGTGGGGACAGCGCTGGTGTGACCCCACAGCTGGTGTCCCCTTGTCCCCAGTGTCCCCTTCACTGCACATCCCCTTGTCCCCAGTGTCCCCCCACAGCCCTTGTCCCTCTTACCCAGTGCCCCCCGCGCTCAGTGTCCCTCAGAGCCAGTGTCCCCAGGCACCCCCATTCCCAGTGTCCCCAGTGTCCTCCATTCCCAGTGTCCCCAGTACCCACACCTGGTGTCCCCGAGAGCCCGTGTCCCCCCCGGGCCTGGAGCCCCCGATGTCCCCCATTCCCGCTCTCTCCCCCCACTGCCGGTGTGTTCCCCATTCCCCCTGTTTTCCCCCACTCCCGCTGTTTCCCCCATTCCCGGTGTTTCCCCCCATTCCCCCTGTTTTCCCCCATTCCCGCTGTTTTTCCCCATTCCCGCTGTTTTCCCCCATTCCCGCTGTTTCCCCCATCCCGCTGTTTCCACCCCCCACCCCCCCCCCCTCCCATTCCCGCTGTTTTCCCCCATTCCCGCTGTTTTCCCCCATTCCCGCTGTTTTTCCCGATTCCCGCTGTTTTTCCCCATTCCCGCTGTTTTTCCCCATTCCCGCTGTTTTTCCCCATTCCCGCTGTTTTTCCCCATTCCCGCTGTTTTCCCCCATTCCCGCTGTTTCCCCATTCCCGCTGTTTTTCCCCCATTCCCGCTGTTTTTCCCCATTCCCGCTGTTTTTCCCCCATTCCCGGTATTTTCCCCCATTCCCGCTGTTTTTCCCCCATTCCCGCTCTCTCCCCTCACCCGCAGCGCGCGCACGGCCGCCGCCATCTTGGCTCGGGGCGGGGCAGTGGCGCCCCCTGGCGGCGGGAGGTCACCGCTGGCGGGGCACTGGGAGGGACTGGGGATACTGGGAACACTGGGAACACTGGGAGCACTGGGGATACTGGGAGCACTGGGAACACTGGGAGCACTGGGGATACTGGGAGCACTGGGAGCACTGGGGATACTGGGAACGTTGAGGGTACAAGGGATACTGGGAATACTGGGGATACTTAGGAGCACTGTGCGGGACTGGGAACACTGGGGATACAGGGAATACTGGGAACACTGCGGGGGAGTGCGAGCACTGGGGGTACTGGGAATACTGGGATTACTGGGGATACTGGGATTACTGGGGGCACTGTGGGGGACTGGGAGCACTGAGGATACAGGGAATACCAAGAACAATGCGGGTACTGGGAGTACCGGGAACAGTGGGGACACTGGGAACACTGAGGGGGACTGGGAGCACTGGGGGTACTGGGTTTACTGGGAGCACTGGCGGGGAGTGGGAGCACTGGGGATACTGGGAGTACTGTGGGGGAGTGGGGATACAGGGAATACTGGGGGTACTGGGTGCTCTTGAAGGCAACCGGGAGCTCCTCGGTGCCTGCTGGGGGCACTGAGGGGTCTTTGCTGTCCCCCCAGCCATTGGGTGTTGAAGGGTCCGGCGGTGTCCCCACCTCCCCCCCACTCTTGGAGGGTCCCAAGGTGTCCCCCCCTTTCCCCCTCCCACCCTGGGGGGCTCTCGGGGTGTTTCCCACCCATCCTGGGGGATCTCCCGTGTGTCCCCTCCCCCTTTCCCTCCCCATTCTGGGGGTCTCCCGTGCCCATCCCCCCATTCACGGGGGTCTCCCAGGTGCCCCCCATTCCCCCCTCCCCATTTTGGGGGGTCTCCCGTGTGACCCCTTCCCATTTCCCCCCCCATTCTGGGGGTCTCTCTGGGTCCACCCCGACTTTCTGGGGGTCTCTCCGTGTGTCCTTCATTCTGGGGTCTCCCCCGGTGCCCCCCCATTCCCCCCTCCCCATTTTGGGGGTCTCCCGCATCCATTCCCCCATTTATGGGGGTCTCCCAGGTGCCCCCCACTTCCCCCTCCCCATTCCGGGGGTATCCTGCGTGCCTCCCCCCTTTCTGTCCCCATTTTGGGGGTCTCCCGGGGTATGTTCCTCCCTTTCAGCCCCTCCCCACTCCGGGGGTCTCCCTGGTCCATCCCCCCCACTCCGGGGGTCTCCCATTCCCCCCCACTCCGTGTCTCTCCCCACAGAACTCATCCCACGGGGGTCGCTCTCCCTTTATTCCGGGGGTCTCCCCGTGCCATTCGCAGCCCCCAGCCCCCCCCGAGCCCCCCATTTCCTCGGGGGGTGTCAGGGGAAGGCCACGCTGCCCAGGGGGGGCAGGGGCAGTGCCGGGGGGGTCTCGGGGGGGTTGGGGGGCTGCCGGGGCCCTCCGTGGTGGCCGTACTGGAAGCGCAGGCGCAGCTCGCCCAGGCGGGAGCGCGGCAGGATGTTGGGGATCCACTCGATGGTGAACGGCGTGGGCTCCTTCTGCGTGGGGGACGTGTGTCCTGGGGGGGCACGGCGGCGTGGCTGGTGGTGCCCCCCCGACCCCTCAACCCCTTTATCCCCATCCCTTGGAGCCCCCCTGAGCCCTGAACCCCCATTTCCCCATCCCTGGGGGTGTTTGTGTCCCCTCGGCTCAGGGAACTCCCTTTCCCCATCCCTTGGAGCCCCCTGACCCCTGAACCCCCATTTGCCCATCCCTAGGACCCCCACTGACCCTTGAACCCCCCTGACCCTTGAACCCCCTTTCCCCATCCCCTGGGACCCTTGAATCCCCATTTCCCAACCCCCGTGGTGTCTGTGCCCCCCAATCTCATGGAACCCCATTTCCCCATCCTGTGGAGCCCCCCGACCCCCCAACCCCCATTTCCCATCCCTGGGGGTGTTTGTGCCCCCCTGGCTCTGGGAACCCCCATT
>NW_028147308.1:0-2160 GCF_008360975.1 Lichenostomus cassidix | reverse complement strand
TCCTTGCACCCCGACTGCCAGTGCTGGGGTGGATGTTCAAGGGAAGGGTTCCCTCTACTCACCATGCCACTGATACCACGTGAAGCAAATGGATTGCCCTCATCACACAGCGCGCCCGTATTGGAAACCCAAATCGCCCTGAGATTCTAGAAATCATAACAAACTGGCCTGAAGGTGAGACTTTTAAATTATCTTCAGAAGATGCAGAAGAGCAAGTAGCACGTGCCGAAGAAGCACCCCCATATAATGAACTACCAGAGAGTGAAAGATGCTATGCCCTCTTCACCGATGGTTCCTGCCGAATTGTAGGCGCAGATCGGAGATAGAAAGCTGCAGTATGGAGCCCCACACGACAAGCTGTACAGGCTACTGAGGGACAAGGTGGATCGAGCCAGGTCGCGGAGCTTAAAGCCATCCAACTAGCTTTAGATATTGCCGAACGAGAAAAATGGCCAAGGCTTTATCTCTACACTGACTCCTAGATGGTAGCCAATGCACTGTGGGGATGGTTAGATCGCTGGAGAAAAGCTAACTGGCAGCGCAGAGGAAAACCCATCTGAGCCGCTGAAATTTAGCAAGACATCGCCGCCCGGGCAGAAAAGCTGACCGTGAAAGTTCGACACGTAGATGCACATGTACCCAAGAGTCGGGCTAATGAAGAGCATCGTAACAACGAGCAAGTAGACCGAGCTGCCAAGGTAGAAGTGTCACAGGTGAATCTAGACTGGCAGCACAAAGAAAAATTATTTCTAGCTCGTTGGGCCCATAATGCCTCTGGTCATCAAGAGAGAGATGCGACATACAAGTGAGCTCGTGACCGAAGAGTAGACTTGACTATAAACAACATCTCACAAGTCATCCACAGCTGTAAGACTTGTGCTGCAATCAAACAGGCCAAGCGGGTGAAGCCTCTGTAGTATAGTAGACGATGGTCAAAGTACAGGTATGAGGAAGTATGGCAAGTTAACTACATCACACTTCCCCAAACCCGCCAAAGAAAGCGCTACGTGTTAACCATGGTAGAAGCAACCACAAGATAGTTAGAGACCTACCCTGTGCCTCATGCTACTGCCCGGAACACCATCTTGGGTCTAGAAAAGCAAGTCCTGTGGAGACATGGTACCCCTGAGAAAATCGAGTCTAACAATAAAACCCATTTCAAGAATGGCCTCATAAGCACCTGAGCTAGAGAACACGGAATTGAATGAATATACCACATCCCCTATCATGCACCAGCTGCTGGAAAAGTTGAACGGTGCAACGAAATACTTAAGACAACTTTAAAGGCACTTAGCGGGAGAACCTTCAAAAATTAGAAACTGAACTTAGCAAAAGCCACCTGAATGGTTAACACAAGGAGTTCTATCAATCGAGCCGGTCCTGCCGAGTCCGAACCTTTGCACACAGTGGATAGAGATAAAGTCCCTGTAGTACATGTAAGAAGTTTCTTAAAAAAAACTGTTTAGATTAGTCCCACCTCAGGCAAAAGCAAACCCATCCGTGGAGTGGTTTTTGCCCAAAGACCTAGTTATACTTAGTGAATAATAAAAGCAGATGAGAAAACCCATTGTATACCACAAAGAAACCTTATCTTGAGTAAGAACTCTGTAGATGGTAATAGAATAAGGGGTGGATAATGTCCTAGGTTGCAATATAGATGTAGTTAAGTATTCTATTACCACCAGCTGTGGGCCGTTAGCTGCTATCACCTGCTAATGACCCACTCCGGATGACAGGCAATGAGCCATCCGTTAGCTATTATCACTTGCTAACGACCCACCCCGCATGACAGGCAATGAGCCATCAGGGACCCACCGTGTGACTCATGGACTTATCTCATCCCATTGTGAGATGCTCTGCCCAGGAGGGAGGAACCAGGTGTTCCCACGTGGATATAACCTGGCCTTAGAACTGCCTGAGCTGGCCCTGTCTACTGGGTTCCCAGAAGACGAGAGCTACTACTAGATCTTCAGCTAGAGACTAAACCTTCACAGGATCACCGCTCCAACTAGACTACTTCAGTTAGACTGCTACTACCACCCTAACAGGGTGTTAGGTTGTATCTGACTTTGTCAGTGCTTTTCCTTGTATTATTTCACTTATTTTTAATTTCAATCTTGACTTGTGATCTCCCACTGGTTTGTTTTTCAAACCAACACA
>NW_028147307.1:0-21243 GCF_008360975.1 Lichenostomus cassidix | reverse complement strand
AATGCCTGTCCTAGGTTGCAATATTGATGTAGTTAAGTATTCTATTACCACCAGCTGTGGGCCATTAGCTGCTATCACCCACTCCGGATGACAGGCAATGGGCCATCCTTAGCTATTATCACTTGCTAACGACCCACCCCGCATGACAGGCAATGGGCCATCAGGGACCCACCGTGTGACTCATGGACTTATCTCATCCCATTGTGAGATGCTCTGCCGAGGAGGGAGGAGCCAGGTGTTCCCACCTGGATATAACCTGGCCTTGGAACTGCCTGAGCTAGCCCTGTCTACTGGGTTCCCAGAGGACGAGAGCTACTACTGGATCTTCAGCTGGAGACTGGACCTTCACAGGATCACCGCTTCAACTGGACTGCTTCAGTTGGACTGCTACTACCACCCTAACAGGGTGTTAGGTTGTATCTGACTTTGTCAGTGCTTTTCTTTGTATTGTTTCACTTATTTTTAATTTCAATCTTAACTTGTGATCTCCCACTGGTTTGTTTTCAAACCAACACATATTTTGGCGCCCAACGTGGGGCACGACCTGGGGAAACTCAGAAATCCTATCACCATGATGTTCAGCCTATCTATATAGGTACTGTATCTCGCTCTCTATATTTTTCCTCAAATGAGATACTATCTGCCCGTCGTATTGCTCCTGTTGCGACCAGGGAATGGCATGAGAATTGCTCTATTGGTTTATTATGCCTATGGCATAATTACCTGTGAGGCGATGAACACCATTCGTTATATATACTCGACTTTGTCTGCCTGGCCTAACCTGAGCTGCTTCGTCTGAGATCTCATCAGCAATCGCACCCACCCTCTGGGGCTAGGAGGAGAGAGCGGTTTCTTCCAGCCTTTCAGGTCAGGCACAGCCATTTTTGACAATATTGAGTTCTCTCTGGATGCTAGAGATGGCATAATCTTTTTGTTAGTTCTGTTTTCTTTGACCAGCACCGTTTACCTCATGCTAAAGAACAGAACAATACTTCGTCTTCTTGAGGAGGAGAAACTAAGCAAGTCAGCAGGCAAGAGGAAAAAAACCAAAGCAGCAGTCAATGTCTCACCACAGACCATTGCCGAATCAGAACAGCCAAAGCCAGTAGCGGTTGCCCCCGTCCAGAAAAAGAAATCCAAGAGCAAGTCAGTCCGCACAGCGACTGATAAGGATGCGGCAAGACCATCTCACCAAGCAGAAGAGACAGAGCCGGAGATCATCACTCGCTCTCTATCCCTGGGGGAGCTGCGTGACCTACAGAAGGAATTCACCCGGCAGGCAAACGAGTCCATCTTAACCTGGCTGCTCCGTATCTGGGACGCCGCCGCTAATGACACTATTCTGGATAGAAGTGAGGCCAGACAACTGAGATCCCTGTCTCAAGATGTAGTCATTGACCAGGGGATTAGAAAAACCCAGGAAACTCTCAGCCTCTGGCGGCGATTGCTGCTGAGTGTACGGGACAGATACCTGTGCAAAGAAGACCTCCAAATGCACCAAAGGAAATAAAACACAATAGAACAAAGTATCCGATGCCTGAGAGAATTGGCCGTGCTAGAGATCATTTTCTCAGACAACGAGAGATTCCCCAAGAGCCCAGATAATGTCCGGTGCACTTCACAAATGTGGCTAAGATTCGCGCGGCTCAGACCAGAGATATACTCTCGTTACCTGGCAACATTGCAGTAGAGGGAAGGCGAAGACCAGGTGGGCGTGTTAACAAACAAACTGAGAATTTATAAGGACACTGTCACCGCCCCACTACGCACCCAGGTCTCATCGGTAGAAACAAACCTGGCCGAGCAAGTCCGGAGATTGATTGAAGAGAGCCATCAGAAACTAAGGAAAGAGCTCACAGAAAGATTTTTCCATGCCACACCAAAACCAACCCGAGTCTCTGCCATCAGGAGCAGACGTACTCCAGTCAGGGAAAGAAAACAAACTCCACGACGTGACCTCTGGTTTTTCCTTCAAGAGCATGGAGAAGACATGAAAAAGTGGGATAGGAAACCCACCTCCACCTTAGCAGCCCGGGTACGTGAATTGAAAACAGAAACATCCACCTCAAGAAGCTCATCTAAGTACAACACTGCCCCAGTCTCTTGTGGACAAAACCCCCGACAGAATAAAAGTGATAATATAACTGATCCTCTTGAAGGGACCTCAGGAACACATTTACAGGAGAAGAACATCGTGCACCAAAAACAAAATTAAAAGAGCCCTGCCTCTAACCAGGTAGAGGAAAGGGATAATCGGATCTATTGGACTGTGTAGATCCGATGGCCTGGCACGTCTGACCCACAAAGATACACAGCTTTGGTTGACACCGGCGCTCAGTGCACCCTGATGCCATCCAAGTATGTGAAGACCGAACCCATTTCTATTTCTGGGGTGACAGGAGGATCCCAGCAGCTGACTGTACTGAAAGCTGAAGTGAGTTTAACTGAGAATGAGTGGCAAAAACACCCCATTGTGACTAGTCCAGACGCCCCATGCATCCTCGGCATAGATTATCTCAAGAGTGGATATTTCAAAGACCCAAAAAAACATCGCTGGGCTTTTGGGATAGCAGCCGTAGAGACAGAAGACATAAGACAACTGAATACCCTGCCTGGTCTCTCAGATAACCCGTCTGCTGTAGGACTACTAAGAATTAAAGAACAGCGAGTACCAATTGCTACAGCAACAGTGCATCGCCGGCAATACCGCACTGACAGAAACTCTGTGGCCCCCATCCATAAAATGATTCGAGAACTAGAGAGCCAAGGGGTGGTCAGCAAGGCTCACTCACCCTTTAACAGCCCTATATGGCCGGTGCGTAAGTCCAGTGAAAAATAGAGACTGACGGTAGATTACCGTAGCCTGAATGAAGTCACACCACCACTGAGTGCTGCTGTACCGGACATGTTGAAACTTCAGTATGAGCTGAAATCCAAGGCAGCAAAGTGGTATGCGACCATTGATATTACCAATGCCTTTTTCTCCATTCCTCTGGCAGCAGAGTGCAGGCCTCAGTTTGCTTTCACCTGGAGAGGTGTGCAGTACACGTGGAACCAACTACCCCAGGGGTGGAAGCACAGTCCCACCATCTGCCATAGACTAATCCAGGCTGCACTGGAAAAGGGTGAGGCTCCAGAACATCTGCAGTATATTGATAACATCATCGTGTGGAGAGACACAGCAACGGAAGTATTTGAGAAAAGAGAGAAAATCATCAAAATTCTCCTGGAAGCCGGTTTTGCCATCAAGAAGAGTAAAGTCAAGAAACCTGCCCGAGAGATCCAGTTCCTGGGAGTAAAGTGGCAAGACGGACAGCGTCAGATTCCTTCTAAAGTCATCAACAAGATCATCGCAATGTCTCCACCAACCAACAAGAAAAAGACGCAAGCTTTCCTAGGTGCCATAGGCTTTTGGAGAATGCACATCCCTGAGTACAGCCAGATCGTGAGTCCTCTCTACCTCATAACCCGCAAAAAGAACGATTTCCGCTGAGGCCCTGAACAGCAACAAGCCTTCACCCAGATCAAACAAAAGATTGCTCATGCGGTAGCCCTTGGCCCAGTCAGGACAAGACCAGAGGTAAAAAATGTGCTTTACTCTGCAGCCAAGAGCCATGGTCTGTCCTAGAGCCTTTAGCAGAAAGTGCCTGGTGAGACCCGAGATCGACCACTGAGATTCTGGAGTCGGAGTTACAGAGAGTCTAAAGTCAACTACACTCCCACTGAGAAAGAAATCTTGGCAGCTTACGAAGGAGTCCAAGCTGCCTCAGAAGTGATTAGCACAGAAACACAACTTCTCCTTGCACCCCGACTGCCAGTGCTGAGGTGGATGTTCAAGAAAAGGGTTCCCTCCACCCACCATGCCACTGATGCCACGTAGAGCAAATGAATTGCCCTCATCACACAGCGCGCCCGTATTGGAAACCCGAATCGCCCTGGGATTCTAAAAATTATAACAAACTAGCCTAAAGGTGAGACTTTTAAATTATCTTCAGAAGATGCAGAGGAGCAAATAGCACGTGCCGAGAAAGCACCCCCGTATAATAAACTGCCAGAGAGTAAAAGACGCTATGCCCTCTTCACCGATGGTTCCTGCCGAATTGTAGGCACAGATCAGAAATAGAAAGCTGCAGTATAGAGCCCCACACGACAAGCTGTACAGACTACCGAAAGACAAGGTAGATCGAGCCAGGTCGCAGAGCTTAAAGCCATCCAACTAGCTTTGGATATTGCCGAACAAGAGAAATGGCCAAGGCTTTATCTCTACACCGACTCTTAAATAGTAGCCAATGCACTGTGGGGATGGTTAGATCGCTGGAGAAAGGCTAACTAGCAGCGCAGAAGAAAACCCATCTGGGCCGCTGAGATTTGGCAAGACATCGCCGCCAGGGCAGAAAAGCTGACCGTGAAAGTTCGACACGTAGATGCACATGTACCTAAGAGTCGAGCTAATAAAGAGCATCGTAACAACGAGCAGGTGGACCGAGCTGCCAAGGTAGAAGTGTCACAAGTAGATCTAGACTAGCAGCACAAAGAAAAATTATTTCTAGCTCGTTGGGCCCATGATGCCTCTAGTCATCAAGGGAGAGATGCGACATACAGGTGGGCTCGTGACCAAAAAATAGACTTGACCATAAACAACATCTCACAGGTCATCCACAGCTGTGAGACTTGCGCTGCAATCAAACAAGCCAAGCGGGTGAAGCCTCTGTGGTATAGTAGACAATGGTCAAAGTACAGGTATGGGGAAGTATGACAAGTTGACTACATCACACTTCCCCAAACCCGCCAAGGAAAGCGCTACGTGTTGACCATGGTGGAAGCAACCACAGGATGGTTAGAGACCTACCCTGTGCCTCATGCTACTGCCCAGAACACCATCTTAAGTCTAGAAAAGCAAGTCCTGTAGAAACATAGTACCCCTGAGAAAATCGAGTCTGACAATAGAACCCATTTCAAGAATGGCCTCATACGCACCTGGGCTAGAGAACACAAAATTGAATAGATATACCACATCCCCTATCATGCACCAGCTGCCGGGAAAGTTGAACGGTGCAACGGAATACTTAAAACAACTTTGAAAGCACTTGGCGGGGGAACCTTCAAAAATTGAGAACTGAACTTAGCAAAAGCCACCTAGATAGTTAACACAAGGGGTTCTATCAATCGAGCCGGTCCTGCCGAGTCCGAACCTTTGCACACAGTGGATAGAGATAAAGTCCCTGTGGTACACGTAAGAAGTTTTTTAAGAAAGACTGTTTAGATTAGTCCCACCTCAGGCAAAAGCAAACCCATCCGTAGAGTAGTTTTTGCCCAAGAACCTGGTTATACTTGGTGGGTGATGAAAGCAGATGAAAAAACCTGTTGTGTACCACAAGGAGACCTTATCTTAAGTGAAAACTGTGTAGATGGTAATAGAATAAGGGGTAAATAATGTCCTAGGTTGCAATATTGATGTAGTTAAGTATTCTATTACCACCAGCTGTGGGCCATTAGCTGCTATCACCCACTCCGGATGACAGGCAATGAGCCATCCTTAGCTATTATCACTTGCTAACGACCCACCCCGCATGACAGGCAATGGGCCATCAAGGACCCACCGTGTGACTCATGGACTTATCTCATCCCATTGTGAGATGCTCTGCCGAGGAGGGAGGAGCCAGGTGTTCCCACCTGGATATAACCTAGCCTTGGAACTGCCTGAGCTAGCCCTGTCTACTGAGTTCCCAGAGAACGAGAGCTACTACTGGATCTTCAGCTGGAGACTGGACCTTCACAAGATCACCGCTTCAACTGGACTGCTTCAGTTGGACTGCTACTACCACCCTAACAGGGTGTTAGGTTGTATCTAACTTTGTCAGTGCTTTTCTTTGTATTGTTTCACTTATTTTTAATTTCAATCTTAACTTGTGATCTCCCACTAGTTTGTTTTCAAACCAACACAATGCCTTTCAGGTATCAGACATCCTGCTCCTTTCAGGTGCACATGTGATGAATAACTGTTAGTTCTCTAAGGAGGTGACAGAAATAAATGTCTTCAAATAAAAACAGCCTGCAAACTAAATGTGTATTGTTTTGTACTTACTTATTGACTAATACTGGTTCAGTTGTGCACTTGTCTTCCTCTGTATCTACCTCTTGATCTTTTCTTAGATTGCAAATAATCTCTGAGGTGGAGATCACGACTTTCCTGACATGAGTTTATAAAGCAAATGGCATAGTGGTATCCTGGCCATGTGTGGGGTCTCCCTGCTTTTATCTTGAAGTCAATAATTAATAAAACAAACAGGAGATGCCTTTGGGTAACTGTTCAGTCTCCTGCTCAGATGTTGTTTTAGAGCAGGGTGATACGGAAATCTGTTCAGGAATTTTTGATGTGTTGTGTTTTGGTTTTGCTTTGGGGTTTCTCTGTGCTGTTGTCTTTAAGGACATGGTTTTTTTCAGAAAGGGCAGAAGAAAGGCAACCTCTAGACTTGAATAATTGAAAAAGAAGATTCTTCAGGCTTCGACATCTATGAATGGGAGAATGCAATGAAAGAAAAAATGGAAGCTTGCACCTCTCTGGACCCAGGTGGGAGGCAGTGGTCACACACGTGGCATTTAGAGCAGACAGCCAGCCTGAGCTGACTGGGACATTGCCAGAAGTTTTCTGTGTCTCCTTGTGCAGCCCTGAAGAAGGACTAGAAAACATCGAGGAAAATGAGAAGTGCGCCAGTATCATGAGACAAGATAAGGGGAAATAATATCTGCAGTGTGCTGTCAGCCACTGATGTACATCTTACTCCATTCTCAACTTCATAATTGGCACCGAAACGCTTTAGCAGAAACCAGCTGATTTCTTTGTTTCTTTTCATTCTGCGCCTTCTCGATAAGGGAATGAAAGGATTCCTTCCTCGATGTGTTACTCAGACGTCGACGTTGAGGCTCATTACAGAACCCAGCACAGCCTACTGAAGAGAACAAAGCAGCAGTGTGATGCCCCATCTGATCACCCACCCAGACACACTTTTGTCAAGCTCGGGAATGCCATCAGCCTGAAGGATTTCCTGCTGTGGGAGTTCCTCACCTGCGTTGTGTAGCTGACTCCTTTTGAATTTGCAAGCCACAAATTGTGTGTCGTTGCTGCACAGGTGACTTTCAAGGATTTTTTTAAGTTCATGTCCTTTAGTCCATTTCTCCTATATCACATCTTAAATAAACGGGTCAAATCCATTGGAAGAAGAGTATTCAGGATGTGTTTATTAATGTGTAAATAATAAAGATGAAGTTTCAGAATTGGATGCTCTAAGTGGTTTCGGACTGGCCACAATTTGCATTTTAGATCTGTATTTTGAAACTTTTCTCCATTTGAAAAATTTAGCTAAATGACTTTCGAATTGATGGATTTTCTCCTCTTTCCCTTCTTTGCTCAGCTAGATAAATGCTCAGAGAAGGGTGTGCACTTCTGCTCAGAGGCATGCCTAAAACTGGAGATGGAAAGGAGTGGGGGCAACTAGGAGAGTTCAGTTAAGTGTCTGCTGGGTTTCAGGAATAGTTTAATTTATGGTGATAACTTCTCTTCAGCAGTTGACTTGCTGTGACCTTAAAGAAAGCTCTTGCAGAAGGAGCTTTCACTATTTCTGGGAGAAGTTATGTACTTCGTGCATGTGTGGTTTACTGCCACAGATGGGTCCTCCTGAATTTGGAGGCCAAAGGCAGTAGCAGAAGGTTACGAGATGGCAGTGCTGCTTAGTAAGTTTCTAAAAACAAACACATCCCTTTTTACCAGCATTCTGTAAGGTCTGATTCAAAAGATATTTTAAAACTGTAAAAAAAAAAAACAAAAACCAACCAAACAAAAAAAATCAATAAAAAAGCCAAAACCACAAACACACAAGAAAAGGAAAAAAGGATGTGTTTGCCTGCTTGCATGCAAGTATCCCTGAAAAGTTGATGGGTTCATTTTTACTTATTTATGGGCAAATTACAGAGGTGCATCTGTTCCTTTTCTGTATACAGCCAGGCATCTCAAGTTTCTAAGATACTCTTTGACATTCTTTGAAGATTTAATGCCAGGTGGAAGATCAGTTAGAATTACAGATATCCTGAACTTTGAAAATAATGCTCCTGCTGAAAACTTTTCTACTTTTGCTCCCAACTTTAATGAGGCACAGTCTAAACATCATAGTAACTGAGGCAGCAGAAAGGGGAAAAAAAAAAGCCAACCCGACAATTCACAAGAAAATTTTTTCACATGTTTACAGTAGAGCCAAAATATTTGTGCTGTGTTTATTTAATTTAAATGCTTCGAACTATGTCATGTTATAAAAATAGTGTTACTGGAATAAAACAGTAGCCTGCAAGTCAGATACCTGAACAGGGAACACTCAGTTGGAATCCAGTTTTTGCTATTTTTACAAGTTGCTTATACTGCTGTCAGTGAAGAGGGCAAATAATTGTAGATAAACCTCTCTTTGCATGCCATTAATTGTGAGAGTTAAGTATGTGCCTTTAGATAGCAAAACAACCTGATTTGCATGTGCAGTCAGGTATCTTTAGCCCTTCTGTATCTTAATTGTGTCTGCTGTGGGGGAGTTCTGGTTTAGAGATCACACCTCTAATAGTGGAGAACACCTAAGCTGTGCCCAGCTGGGATTTTCCTTTGCTTTGCTTTGCCTTTTTCCCTTAAATTCAATCACTCATTCAAGTAAATATATGTATATAGACCCTTTGAAAGCATGGCCTGAGGAATCTGACACTGGCCATCAGTTAGTGGATTTTGCTTAGTAATTGCTTCATCTATTCAATA
Source organism: Lichenostomus cassidix (assembly GCF_008360975.1). NCBI lineage: Eukaryota > Metazoa > Chordata > Aves > Passeriformes > Meliphagidae > Lichenostomus > Lichenostomus cassidix. The sequence continues at coordinate 12,455 of NW_028147307.1, read as the reverse complement.
CTATTGAAAATACCCTTGAGCAGAACATAGCTGCAGGGTGAAAACACTCTAAAGCAGCAACCTAATTAATGAATCTTATTGCCACTTAGACGAGCATTATGCAGTTGGCCTTGGTTGTCAGGATAGATCTGTTCTTGCGACATTATGTGTTTGTCCAGGAAACTGGTGCAATTATTAGAGAAATGAATGAAGTGGGTTGGTGTGTTTGGGTGTGTGAGGGAAGCAGTTCACTCTCGGTGTGCAGTTGCACTCCTGGCAGTGCAGGTGTCACCACCATCTCGTGTCTGTGGGGAACAACAAATGAATTCTCGTGGCTTTTATCTCGGTAGCCGTGACCGAGATTATTCTTTGCATTCAGATGAAGGGAAAACAAAGTAATCATAGCCAGAGTCTGAAAGCAGGCAAATTGGTTTTGTACAATAGGAGGGAGAGCAAAACAGAGGGGGGGAAAGGATTTTTTTTTTCATTTAATATCTAAAAAAACCCACAAGCTGTTGTGTGTGTCCAGAGAGCACCTGGGTTTTGTGGATGGTGGGGTGGGATTTTTGTCTACAGCTGGGTAATTTGGGAAATAATACCTGCTGGTGATGTGGCTCTTCAGCATATCTTTTGAGGAAAGTTATTTTAATAATTAATTCTTAATTCCTAGCTTAAAAAAAGCTGAATGATATCTTTGGGATCTGTATTGCTGAAGTTATTCTGCCAACAAAAAGTGTAGCTCTGGTTGCAAGTCAGAGCTTGTGTTTTTAACTGAATTCGTAGACCAATTTACCAAGTAATCAACAAATAAAATTTTTGAGGTTGGACCACTTCATTTTTTGATGCCTTTCCAACTTTGGCTCTTCTGTGATGCTGTGAAAAAGCCACAAACTTCTAAGAACTTCTGTTCTATCAAGGGCTACAATAACCTGCTTTTCTTTCAGAAGATCTTTTTTGAATGATAGAGAGCTTTTTGTTCAGCCCAGTTCTGCAAGGCCCCACTATCACTTGGCCCCTGTGCATACAAGACCCCATGTTAAGGACCCCCATATTGCTTATAAATCCTTTAACTTTCTGTGCTGTTTTAAAATGTAATTTTCTGCTTCTCTGTGGAGACTCACTGAAACCTGTGATTTCTACTTGGGCTTAGGAGAGCTCTTCAGATGAAATAATTTTCGTTAGTAAATTCCTCTGATGGGTTTATGAACTTTTAGTGTGAGGTCATCGCTGAACCTTTTTTATCTTCTCTGAAGTGACCTTGGCCCGTGGTGAGTTTTGATCCTGGAGCATCTTTCCTGCTGTGCATGTTGGGGGTTAATGTGGCATCTTCTCTGCTTCAGCTCCTGCCTGAGCTGCTTGGCCAGGCACAGATCTGCCCCACTTCTGCCTTCCCTTTATAGCTGCTGCAGGCATTCTTTCTCTGTGTTGTGGTGTCAGCTCCTTACTGTTTGGTTTTTGTTTTTTCTCTCCTTTTTTTACATGTAGGGCAACACATGAACACACCTAAATGTGAAATTTTCTGAAGAATTTTTAATGCCTGCAAGTGGTACTTGAGTGGCTAATTCCAACAACTCCGGCAGTCAGTTGATGAAGCATTCTTTGCCTTAGGATTTGAGTAACAGAAGTAGTTGCATCTGTGGTTATATATCAGAAAAACAGCTTATCCAGCCCTTTTCAGTCCCTTTGATCCATTGGATGTGGCCACAGCATTGTTTAGTGCTGGTCAGTCGTTTCCAAGTCAGTGAGCATCTGGGTTGGTCGTTAGCCAGCAGAGAAATCAATTAGGGCTGGTGGGTGTGTGTTTGGGGGAAAGATTGGAATACATGAATTTTATTGATCCATTGTCCTGGATAATCAACATCCCCACCAGCTGATCTTAAAGCTGTGTGAGGAATCCACAGAAGTTCCTTTCTACTCTTGCACCTCTGTTCAGCCAAGAGTAAACCCTCCAGTCAACAAAGATGGCAACTCTCTGAGGTTCAGAATTCCAAACTTTGATAAAGCAATGAGCTAATTAATAAAGCATAATTTGTTAGCATTTTTCTGTGGAGCGCTGCTGAGGATCCATTATTTTATTTAGTGTATTTGTCTTAAAGTGATTATGTTACTAATTATAAGGCTCACTAGTCTGTTTAACGGGAGTCCAAATAATTATAATTTGTTTGCATTCCCACCCTGCGTATTTTCATGCAATAAGAAAAACATTTTGTTGAGTGATTAATCTTGTACATGCCTCTCTGTATGTTTAGGAAAATTAAATGTCTCATTTTTGTTCTAAATGAAAGATTTCTGGTTTCGCTCCTGTTGTTCTCAAGGTGCATTGGTAAATTCTGAAGCAACTTGAGGATAAAGCCACAGGGGGGATGATGGGCTCTTAGGGATGGAACTCAGTATATTCCCAATAAAGTCCATAACAAAATTCCTTTTGGTGTCAAATTCTTTTACATAATTTATTTTGTGTTAAAAAAAAATAGGTTGAAGTTCTTATTTACAGGCTGTCTTGAAGTAAAAGAAATCCTTCAGCCTTGGAAGCAATTTGGCAGCCAAGTTCCATTGCTCTTACTGGAGTAATTTGAAGGACAAAATTCATAACAGGCTCTTCAATAAATGCTCAATTTAGGGCACCTTGGAATCAGCAGCAGCATCAGAAAACCCTGTGTGAGCTTGGAACATCCAAAGAATGTGTTATTTAATGTTAGGAAAAAATTTGTCAAGATTTTATAAAAAGCTCAGCAAATTGAGGCAAAAGTACTGAAGTCACTTTCAGAGCTGTACTTCGGAAAATAGCTTAAATGAGAATTCAGCATTGTGAACTTAACTCCTTGTTTTATGGCAAAAAAAGGGAAAAAACCCAACAAAAAACCGAGTTGTGTCTAGGGATCTGCTTGGAAGTTTGCTGAGGTTTAGGTAGCGAAATGTTTGCTTGGAAAAAAGACCCAGCAGAAAAATCACAATTTCAGACTCAGATAATAGCTTCTGAAAATAGCTGGGCTGCCAGAATGTCAGAGTCTGGAATGAGAAGATTGCAGAGGGGAAATGGCAGAGTAACAAGGGGCCTTAGGAGACGCGAGGAGCTCGCGGCTTCATTTGGGTTTGAGGGAGAGAAAATTGCTTAGCGCTACTTAGAGCATCTCTCATTCAAAGATCTCCAAGCTTGCTGAACCAAACATAATTCTTTGAAGACAGGTATAGACTGATGATCGCTCTGCTTGTCATCTGCTGTCCCTGCCATGGAACATCCTGAGCATTGCCAGGTGCCCACAGCACCGCGGAGCTCAGCAAGGGAGGGAAGAGGGGAAATGCAGCTGGGAAGAGGGGAAATGCAGCTGGGAAGAGGAAAAATGCAGCTGGGAAGAGGAAAAATGCAGCTGGGAAGAGGGGAAATGCAGCTGGGAAGATAGAACATGCAGTTGGGAAGAGGAGAAATGCAGCTAGGAAAAGGGGAAATGCAGCTGGGAAGAGGGAAAACGCAGCTGGGAAGAGGGGAAATGCAGTTGGGAAGAGGAAAAATGCAGTTGGGAAGAGGAAAAATGCAGCTGGGAAGAGGGGAAATGCAGCTGGGAAGATAGAACATGCAGTTGGGAAGAGGAGAAATGCAGCTAGGAAAAGGGAAAATGCAGCTGGGAAGAGGGAAAATGCAGCTGGGAAAAGGGGAAATGCAGCTGGGAAGAGGGAAAACGCAGTTGGGAAGAGGGGAAATGCAGTTGGGAAGAGGCTGGGGCAACAGAACTCACTGAAATGCCATCACTAAAGTCCAGACACCATCACGCTTCTAATGAACAAATAAATAAATAAGTCATCAAGTGCAGGTGAAGATATTTCCTTTCTTCTGACATTTGTGTTTGTTACTCTGCCAAATGTTTCCTTTACTAGGAAGAAAATTGGAGCAGCCAAGATTCTTAATATTAAAAGACCTCAGCGGAACTGTTAAAATTCCATTCTGTTCAAAATTTTAATGCCAGTTGGCTGTATTATCTCTTTATAATTTTCTTCTTCAGTGCATACGTAACTGCATTAGTTGGTCATTTACCAACAGACTTCAAAGACCAATACTATTAGCTGGAAAAATAGCTGGGATTTTTTTAATGTAGGAGAAAAATGGAAGTGTTACTTGCTTTTTGATGATGGTAGTAGCAGTAGTAGTATTTATCCTTTTTCTTTTATTTTCCCCCACACTTCCCCCATAAAGCATGAACTCCAATTTTATCTGCATTAGTGTGAGTAAAAACAGTGCATCCTCAAGTGAGATGCATAAATATAACCCCTTTTACTATGCAAGCAATAACTGCTCTTGTAACTCTCATAAGAGCTGTTGCAAGGCATGAACAGGTCCTGAGAGCACATTTGTCATGGCAATTTCAAATACAGACCAGTTTGCAGCCTGCAGGAAAACCTGGTGAGTGCAAAGCCCTTCCCAGCATCACTTTTGGGGTGCAGGAAGAGGATGTGGAAAGAAGGAACACGATGAACTCTGGTGTTCATCTGAATCCTTTCCCCGAGTCTTGCAAAGCCCTGCAAGCAAAATGTTGTTTGATTGATAATAATAATAATAATTATATAATACACTGTGAGGTGTTTAGGCAACATAAAGCTGTTTATGCTGAGCTCCCTGAAGCAGAAGGAGAAGGAAAGTTCCTAATGAAGCTCCCGGAGAGCCGAGCCCCGAGCGCTGGGTCTAACACTGTTTTTTCATCTGATGCCAGACGGCTCTAAATAGGTCTTAAAGCAGCTCCAACAGTTTATGCTATTTAATAAATCTACTCTGTGAAACAGGTCACGTAAAAAAACCTAAAAACTTTTCTTCTAATTACAGGAAGATTTTACTGAATGCGCATTATACGTATAGATCATAATACTTATTAAAAAAAGACTATTAAGATTTTACAGTTTAAGATTTTACAGGCAATGGGAACAGTGGAACCCTAATGCTTTCTGAGAATCATATCTGCATTAGCAAGATAAAGGACAATTTAGGAAGATTACAAAAGCAATGATTTAGAGTACAACATAAAAATCTGCTGAGAACTAATTCGCAATGCCAGCTGCTGCTAAGCTTCTTAATCTTTATCTAGTTCAATTAAAATCTGAATGTTTGGGATTTCATTAACAACTGGGGACTTGGAAATTACATGCACTTTTACACTGTATTCAACTGCTTATGCACGTTACTGGAAGTTGCCCGAAATGTCTTCAGGTAGACTTGAGATATAATTAAAACTTAAGTACTTAAAGGATAATGCAGAGGTAAAAGAGGATTATTTTAATTTTTCTGTCAGATCCAATTGACAAAAAAAAGAATCTCGCACGAGTTGAAATGAGTTGCAAACCAGTCAGAATTTTAATGGAAGGGATATTTATGGCCGATTGTGCAATCAGATGTGCAGATCAAACAGCTTCATTGGAGGGCGGAGTGAATCAGATATTGTAATTGTGCCCTGTGCTGCTGGTGGTTTTTTTTGTGGAAAAACCACTTCACATCTATCGTTCACTTCTGCACTGATGTAACCACGCTGCTATCAATTAATTATGCATTTCAAAGAATCTGCAAGTAGGCCTTTCTAAAATTAAACTAAGCAAAGTGATGAACAAGCTTTTAATCACTTAATACTGTGTATAAAAAATAGTTTCTTTCCATTAATTCCTCAAGAATAATTCTTCTAAAAGTTTTTCAGAAGCACAAAAAGGCTTCTTTTTTTTTTCTTTTCCTCGTTGCTTTTCTCCTATTTGGCATGAAAAATTTATTCATGATTGGCATACCTGCAGATTTAAAGGAAGGAAATTAAATAGTGTTGGGCAGAGCAGCTCTGTATTTTGAGGCAGTTCATTGAAAAGGCTGAAGATTTGAGTATTTGATGGTGTAGAAGTACACTGATTTTTCTTGGCTGTATCATGGAGAAGATGTCATGCTGGCTGTTGATATCAAAGATTAAAATAAGCTTCCTTCTTTTTTTCTCTTGTAAAGAGAAAAGTGAAATAAATAAAATGAAGGGTATTGATATATCACAAATGGAAACAGTAAATGTGTCACTGGGGAGATGAGTGGGAGTTGAGAGCAAAGATAACTAGAGACATGAAAAGTATCTGAACGTTTGGCTTCAGACAGGAAAATCTGTGCCATGGATTGATCCTGCAGGAATAATAAATACACATTATCTGTAATTATTCTCAAACTCCATAAACCTTGCTTTAATAACATCCTTTGCATCATTTTTTTTCCTGACATCTTTTATTTTTATGACACTGTCAGGCTTTTTAATTTTAATTCCAAGAAAATTGCTCCAGCTGTTACAGATTTTGTCCCATTTCTGCTCTCTGGAGGCTTGGGAGTTCCCTTTGGAGAGTTCAGGTGCCAGGTTGGAGAGTTTCTATGTCTGAGATGATTTTTTTTTCTTCTTCCAAGAAGATCACAGGCAGTGAATTTGCAACATTTATTACAAATCCAGTTTCGGATGTAATTCCAGCTCACAGTGTGATCCTACAGCAGGAACCCATTTTCATTTGGGCAAATTCCCTTGGGCAGAGCAGGAATTGCTGAGAGCAAACCATGCACAGTGTTCTGCTGCTGGTGATGTGGTGACAGCAGCTGGGCTTCTCCAAGAAGTCAAAACCTTCCCAGAGTTTGCAGAAGAAGCCATGGTGGTCAGGGAGGGTGGCCCTGAGAGCTGCATTAGCATTGGATTAGGCTTGATTTTTATCTCACCCCTGTGAATATAAAAGAGAAGTAATGTTCCTGAGCAACAGTGGAATTCCATGTCTGAATAAAACGGGGCTGCTTCAAGGTGAAGAGGAAATACAAATATATAAAATAAGAAATCAAGCTTGAGAGAGTAGAAGTTGTTTTGCATGAGTGTGGGAGGGGTTGTCTTGGAATAAATCTCATGCAAATGTTTGTGTTTGAATTTGCCAAAGTAAAAAAAAAATATATATATTTTAACTTACATCCTATGATTGTTACTTTTTATTCAAAAATATTGTGTCAAATAGAAAAAATGTTTTTGCTGCATGCGTTGTAAAGTGTTCTTTTCCCAGTGGACACAGTCGAGTGCTGTATGAGCTACCAGCACTGCCATGGATGCACACTGAGCTGCCATCAGCATGGATATTGAAACTGTTTATTGGGTTTCTTTCTGCTGTTATAAGTGTGATCACATTTCATGATGTCCTGAGGTCTTAAAACATCAAGAACCAACAGTAAGAAGAATTTCACGTTCAGCTTTTCTGAAGAGCAGGAATTAAATACAAGCCAAGGCACTCTAGTGGTGATGTGTTAGGAGTTGGGGATGCAGTTGAGTTTTAAAGCAGAATTTGAATGCAGAGTTTTATTTCCTAACAGCTAAAAAGCCCCTCAGGCTTTTCTCATTTTCACCATTCAGTTCCCTCCCTCCCTTCCCTGATAAGGTGGGTACCCAGCTGTGGGCACATCTGCCCAAAAAACTGCCCAGGCTTGTGGCCATGTGAGGGACTCCCCAGGGAACCAGAAACAGGAGTTTTAGTGAAAACCTCAAATATCTCACTTGTCCAAAATAAAAGATTACGTTTTCATGCTAATGTATGTCTCCGCTCTTTCTTTACATTGTTAAAAAAAAAAAGAAAGTTTACCTTTAGGATGAAAAATAAAACCAAACCAATAAAAAAACATTTTCTGCCTTCTCTTTCTCTTTTATAAAATGAAGCCTGAGTGATTCTGATAACTTCTGAGGGATTTCAGCCCTTGACTTGATTTTTTTTTCTCTCATACCATTTTAATTTGAAATTTCACATTTGCTAATGACACATTTTTACTCCATCTGAAGATTGCCATCTACTGGCATATAAGAAGTTTTGGGGTCTGTTATTGTTCATAGATTTGAAAATTCAATAAAGTTTGTAATTCTCTCAGTTGATTTTGTTGATTGCATTATGCTTTGCAGAGTAGGGGCAATAGTAGAGGAAACATTAGCAGCATTTACTTGATCTTACCAAGTGCTGTGCAATGTCTGCTTAATTAAAAGCCCATTATAGCAACATATTGATGCTTCCCACATGAACGAGCTCTCTATTCCTCCAAATTGAGCCATATTTCATATTTCTGTCCCTATAAGTGCAGAAAAACGCATTAACAAAAGGTTAAAAATACACATTTTTTTCCTAAGCATTTGAAGTGATTCTGACTTTCTGGCGCGTAACAGGTAGCTCAATAAACTACAGGGGGTAGAATTTAATAGTGTAATTCTAAAATTATGGGAGACACCTCTCCCTCCTCAAGTTAATTTGTAGTTAATCCTAAAATTCTCTAAGTCTCTAGCTCTGATGGCTCCCAGCATCCTCCTTACTCAGCAGAGCACAGGAATCTCCAGAAAAACTTAATTTTTTCCACCCAGCTGCAAAGGGTTTGATGCCACATCGCCCAGGCTCTGAGCAGACATGGGGCAGTGATCCTCTGCTCCTGGGGAATATTGGCAGCACCTGGAGTTACCATCACCCCAAACTGGGGGCAGCTGTGCCACTGGGCTGTGGCCCCACAATCATCAGCCCAAATTGGGGGCAGCTGTGGGGTGATGAGCTGCAGGTGTGTGATGTGCTTGTAAGGAGGGTAGAGGAGAGCTGGAGTTAGTGTTTGCGGGGGGAAGCTGAGGATTCAGGCTGTGCTTCTAGCTGAGGCTGTGACTACCAAGCAGGTGAGAATACCCACAAAGCAGCCAGAATTCTGGTTTCTTTGTCTAGTTTTTTTGATTTGTCACAACGGTGAGATGCTCAGTGTGCTGCCTTGTCTGTGTTTTGTATTTAAATGTGCATTTTCTGCAAGGAAGGACTTGAGTTCCTTGTGTGTGGCTCTGCTTTCCTTCCCAGAGATGTGGCACCTAAACCTCAGCTCTGAGCTGGCCTGCTATCTGTGACCTTTGTGGGTTTAAAGCTTTGTAAAGGAAGGCTTGTGGTGCTGTGGAAGGCACTGTGCTGTTTTTTGGTGAAAGTGGTGGGCAGATACGGGGGTGTTCTTGTTTGTAGCAGTGCTGACCACAGGAGCATCAGCACTGAGCAGGTGAGGCTGGAAGTGTGAAGATGCTGCTGCTTTTTTAGCTGCTCTGAAGGACATGAAAAACCTGCTTTGTTTGGGGAATGTGTCTGGGGTGAGGTGTAGGTAGCATGTGGTGACAGAGCTGTTTCTGTACTGTGACTACTCAAGCTTTATGGATCTGGAGAGCAAAAAGCCATGTAAACCTTGTGTAACTTGCTGAGATGTTAACTAAAGCTGCCCTAGGGCTGCCTTCTCACACACACATGCACTGTGGTTGTTGATTTCCTGTCTGCTGTTCTGATTTTAGTTGGGAATTTGTTGCATTTATGTATTAGTCATCTTGATGGAGTTCACCCCTCTTAGTATCTGTTGTTTCTTTCTTATATAAGAGTGCTGATCTGCAGAGAAGGAAGAAAATAATGGTAAAACCAACATGCACATTTACATCAAAACATGTCTTAAGGTTCCTCTGTGTGAACTTCATGAGGGATTTTTATTTATTCTGGATGTTGCTGGCACCACACTTTGATTTCTGCTGGATAGAGAGTTGTCAGTTCCACGCTGTAGATGCTTTTGCTGCTAATTATAAACAGCCTTCTTGGCTCCTAAAGGCGAGCAGGCTTTGCACCATTTGCTCACATAAGCCTGTTTTACAGTTCTTTGGTGTGTAAGTATTTGGAGTGGAGAAGAGTGAGGAGATTTATTGAGAGGCCATAAGGCATGAGCCTCCAACCTGCAGCTGAGCTGACTCTGAAGAGAGCTGGATGCAAAGAGTGAGAGCAGAAATCTGCCTGATCTTAGGGAGATTGAGGGTGTTCCTGGTGTGCTCTAGATCTGTGTCTTGGTGCTCCTGACTGATGTCCCTGGTGCCCAGGGGATGTGGCACTGTGAGCTATTGAACCAGCTGCTCCCTGTTCCAGCTCCCTGCTAAAGAGAAAATTTACCTCAGGTTTTTTTTTTTTTCACCTCTCATCAGATAAATATTGACTTTCTCAGTTCTTCAAGCAGCACCCTCTGAGAGGCAAGTGCCGATTCTCCCCCCTTTCTGTAACAATCTCTGCAAAGTAAATGCATGTTTACAGTGGAAAGTGGAGCAGCACATTAGTGTGGTGATTGATTGACGTGAAAATGCAGCTCTGTGATTGATGAGACAAATGCATGTTGCTCACAAAGCTCTGAGGAAATGTGGTCTATACCATACTCATTATTACAGATTTTTTTTGTGTGGGGGTGGTTTTTTTTTTTTTTATTATAAGTAGTCAATTTACTTCCAATTACAGTATGAGCTGCAGTAGGTCTTGCTGTGGTGTTGGTGGTTAATCACAGATCAACAGGCATAAATCATATAGGACAAGTCTTGGCTATTAAGAGATGAACCATTCATTAACAGAAGCAACTGCATTGTTCTGCTCTCCTCTGTGGCACACACAAGTTTTATGTCCTTAAAATATTCACAGTGCTGGTATTGGCCTGTAATACATTTTAGTATCATTAGGAGTACTGTAGAGTGAAAATTCCCTTGCCTGTGTGAATTAGGAGTAGTTTGAAGTTTCTCTGCTGCTGACTTGCCCCAAAATTCCTGTCAAAATGCAGATCAGGAATTATTCAGGCGTGCGCCTCTTCTGTGGATAAGTATATTAAAAGGTGGTGTTAAAATGTTAATGTTAAAAATGGGGAGAGGCTCTTAACTTTACTTTTTTTGGTAGTGATAGAATCTTACCCTTGGTGTGTCCTGAGCTGAATCTTAGCAAAAACTTCATGCAGATAATTTCAAACTTGTGAATCACAGTTGCTCTTGTGATTTTTATTTTTTTCTAAACTTTCTTTTTCCTCAGTTTTTATTTAAAGAGAGACTGAATAAATCTTTGGCCGGTGTGTTGTAGGGGGAAGGGTAGGAAGAGGAAAGAAACTCATCTCCTTCTCAGCTGCTTGATGACTTTTTTTTTTCCCATTGAGAAATGCTCCATCTTCTGAGGAAAACAAATCCCTGTGCTTGCTGTAGGTACAGCAGGCTGCCTTTGGTGGTGATGCTTCAACAGGGTAGTCATGTTGTTGATGGATTCCAATGTTTGATAGTAAATAAACTTGTTAACAAAGAAATTAAACATGAAACGGAGTAACTGAAGTATTTTCCCTGATTTGTTCGATGCTGTGAAAAGGGATTGATCAAATGCCTGTTGCAATCTATGAGAATCTGTGATTCTGAGGGGTTTTGGAACAGGATTAAAGCTGTTTACAGGCTTTTGGCTGAGTTTATTTACAGGAAGGTGTGCTCACAGGTTGTTATAGGCTTTTCAAACCCTTCAGGTGTGTGACTGTGCCTACAAACATGACCTTTGGTAACCAATAGAAAGGTGGGGAAGGGGAGCTGCTTGGTCTGCAGTGCCCAGCCCCTCTCACTGATACTTATAATAGAGCTGCAGGAGCAGTTCTCTCAAAAATGGAAGTTTTCTTGCTGTTTGTTGTCTGCCTCAGTAGCTCCTTGCCTGTGAGCCCATGACAAATGAGTGTGTCATGGATCATTTACTATTTGTGTCTGGATTTGCATTCTGGGATGTGGCTCAGACCTGATAATGGGTTCCTCCTCCACCATGGCATCTCTCCCTGGCTACACACTATTACCTCCTCACAGGGTGGGGATCCTAGGGCTGCCCTGAACACCCTCTTTTTGTGGGTCTGGAAAGTACATGTATGGCTTTGGAAGGTTTTTGTACAATTCTTCAGTGAGTGGCAGACATGGTAAAGTTTCCTTATCTCACTGTGGCATTTCATGGATAAATTCATAGCTGGTTCTGTGGGGCAACCATCAAATAACCTTGCTGGTGCTGCTGTGTCAAACCTGGCAATGTCCATCAGTGTGTTTAACCCTGCTCCATGTTTCCTTGGGTAGAGCTTTGTTCAGTCAAAGCAGGTTTTGTACATATTCTGCAGAACAGACATCTTGTTCTGTATAAACCTGAACATCTGTGGTTTAAAAAAAGGAATAAAAGATTTGCTTGGCTTCTTCTCGAAATTCGGAACTACATTGTATTTTTGTAGCAGGGTATGCAGCCTTGTTCCTTTTACTGGTAAAATAGGAAAGTTGATTGAGTAAAGTCTTTATTTTACCAGTTGATGAACCTCCCATCCCTAAACCTGTAAAATAGTACTTGCACTGTAGCATGTCCCCACAATAGGGCATCCCAGGTCATGATCTGATAAATCTATATTTATGCAATATATTGTTTATTGTATGAAAATTTGGCCTCATTAGCTGCAGTCCCTTTCCATCTCAGTTGTTATCTGAAGTGTATAATAACGAAGAGAACATCATCTCAATCTATCAGTGCAATCAGACAAAGAGATTCTGTTGCAAACTGGGGGAAGATTGTGTCCCAGATGGGAACAGCAAATTTAATTACTGACAATGGAATGAGGATGAAATGTTTCTGCATGCACAGCTCTGGACAATGCACCCCTTCAAACCCAGGCAACTTGGGTT
>NW_028147306.1:0-20385 GCF_008360975.1 Lichenostomus cassidix | reverse complement strand
GCAACCACACCTCAATCCATTCCAATCAACCCCAAACCAGAAACCTCTTCCAGAAAACCACACCGCGGTGAGGAGGAAGCAGTCAGCTCGATATTGGCGCTAATGAGAGCTGCCCGGCTAGAATGAGGATGTTCATTGAATTAAAAAGCCCATTTTGGATTAAAAAGCCCATTCTGGATCCCATTCACAGCTCAACTCTCGCCCATCAATCCCGTTTGTGTTTGCAGCGTGTTTGGGGCACGAGGTTGATTTGCTCTGGAGAGCAAAGTCTTGGGGAATTATTAAAACAACCAACCAAACCACTTGGCCTCTCCTGAAAGGGTTTTCCAGGAGATAAATGGAGATTTGGATGGATCTGAGCGCTAATGGTTATTTTCTAAAACACCGTGATTTTTTATGGTATTTATTTATTTTTTTTTAATAGCTAAAATACCTGCAGGAGTAGGAGGGAGGGAGTAATTCCCAACCCAGAGTACAGCTCAACTCCACGTGCAGCACTTGCTGAATCACCACGAATCTCACTCAGGTGGTTCATGGAAAATCATGGAAATCATGGAATGGAAAACCATGGAAAAGGGGAAAACCTGGAATCACCACAAATCTCACTCAGATGGTTTTAAAATCATGGAAATCATGGAATGGAAAATCATGGAAAAGGGAAAACCTGGAATCACCACAAATCTCACTCAGGTGGTTTTAAAATCATGGAAAAGGGGAAAACCTGGAATCACCACAAATCTCACCCAGATTGTTTTAAAATCATGGAAAAGGGGAAAACCTGGAATCACCACGAATCTCACTCAGGTGGTTTATAAAATCATGGAAAAGGGGAAAACCTGGAATCACCACGAATCTCACTCAGATGGTTTTAAAATCATGGAAAAGGGGAAAAACCTGGAATCACCACGAATCTCACTCAGATGGTTCATGGAAAATCATGGAAATCATGGAATGGAAAGCCATGGAAAAGGGGAAAACCTGGAATCACCACGAATCTCACTCAGATGGTTTTAAAATCATGGAAAAGGGGAAAACCTGGAATCACCACGAATCTCACTCGGATGGTTTTAAAATCATGGAAAAAGGGGAAAACCTGGAATCACCACGAATCTCACTCAGGTGGTTTATAAAATCATGGAAAAAGGGAAAACCTGGAATCACCACGAATCTCACTCAGATGGTTTTAAATTTTTGAAAAGGGGAAAACCTGGAATCACCACGAATCTCACTCAGATGGTTCATGGAAAATCATGGAAATCATGGAATGGAAAGCCATGGAAAAGGGGAAAACCTGGAATCATCACAAATCTCACTCAGATGGTTTATAAAATCATGGAAAAGGGGAAAACCTGGAATCACCACAAATCTCACTCAGGTGGTTTTAAATTTTTGAAAAGGGGAAAACCTGGAATCACCACGAGTCTCACTCGGATGGTTTTAAAATCATGGAAAAGGGGAAAACCTGGAATCACCACAAATCTCACTCAGATGGTTTTAAAATCATGGAAAAGGGGAAAACCTGGAATCACCACAAATCTCACTCAGATGGTTTTAAAATCATGGAAAAGGTGAAAAAACCTGGATGGGGGGGAAGCTGCAAACTGCTCCAGCAGCCCCTGGCTGGCAGCAAATCCCCAGGGAAAACTGCATTTCTCCCTCCAGCAAGCGCAGCAGGGCAGAATTAAAGATAAATACGACAGGAAATGACATTTTCCAGCAGTTGCATGAACGGATTTTGGCCTCCAGTGAGCAAATAGGAGCTGAAGCTGAAAGATGCTGAAGAATGGGAAGAGCTGCTGTGTGAAAACTCGAGGGGGGAAGAAAAGCACTGCAGGTTTTTTCAGAGAGACTTAAAAAAGCTTGTAATCAGCCAGATGCACAACTCCTGCTCTGACAAGGCACTGCAGGGATAAGCAGTTGGGTTTTTATCCCCTTTACCTCAGAGGCTTAAATACCATGGAGGGGAAAAAACCACCTTGGATATGCAGAATCATTGCTTGGGACAGAAAAATTCCAAAAGGTAACCCTGAGAGCAGAGAGAGCTGCAAAAATGTTTGCATGTTCAGCTCAACCCCATCCCTGAGCTGGCCTGGCTGGGAGGAATTTTGCTGCTTCCTGGGAAATTGTTTGGAATTTCTGAGATAAGGGAAGAAATCTTGGTTTGTCACAGCCCCAGCCCTGGGTGTTGAGGGATAAATATCTCGATTTTCTCCCTCCTCCCCAGTATCAGCAGTTGGGCAGGAGTGGCAAAGCAGGAAGAAAATCTGATTTCTGCAGGTTTTTCTGGCTTTGGGGGGAAATTTTGTCCGTGAAATGTGGGTCTGAATATGCCTGGAATGTGAATTTGGGTGATATCTCAATAGGAACATGGAATTGGGATAGTTTACAGGTTAAAAAGGGTCTCAATTCCAGGGATGAAACATTCAATTCCAGGGTTGAGGTTCACAATTCCAGGGCTGAGATAATTCCAGAGTTGAAGGACTCTATTTCAGGGCTGAAATATTCAATCCCAGGGCTGAAATATTCAATTCTGGGGCTGAAATATTCAGTTCCAGGGTTGAGGTTCTCAGTTCCAAGGCTGAAATATCTAATTCCAGGGCTGAAATATCTAATTCCAGGGCTGAAATGCTCAATTCCAGATCTTAGGGGATGAATTCCAGTGCTGAGGGTCTCAATTCTGAGACTGAAATAATTCCAGAGCTGAGGAGCTCAGTTTCAGAGTTGATATAATTCCAGGGCTGAAATCCTCAATTCCAGGGCTGAAATCCTCAATTCCAGGGCTGAAATCCTCAATTCCAGAGTTTAGGGCCTCATTCCAGAGCTAAAGGTCTCAGTTCCAGGGCTGAAATCCTTAATTCCAGGGCTGAGTGTCTCAATTTCAGGGCTGAAATCCTCAATTTCAGGTATCAAATCCTCAATCCCAGAGCTGAGGGGCTCAATTCCAGAGCTGAGGGGCTCAATTCCAGAGCTGAGGGGCTCAATTCCAGACCTGATGGCCTTAATTCCAGGGCTGAAATCCTCAATTCCAAAACTGAGGGTCCCAATTCCAGGGCTGAAATCCCCAATTCCAGGGCCGAAATCCCCAATTCCAGGGCCGAAATCCCCAGTTCCAGGGCTGAAATTCTCAATTCCAGAGCTGAAAGATTCAATTCCAAGGCTGAAATCCTCAATTTCTGGGCTGAAATCCTCAATCCCAGAGCTCAGGGTCTCAATTCCAGACCTGATGTCCTTAATTCCGGGGCTGAAATCCTCAATTCCAAAGCTGAGTGGGTGAAATTCCAAGGCTGAAATTCTTGGTTCCAGGGCTGAAATTCTCAGTTCCAGAGCTGGAAGATTCAATTCCAAGGCTGAAATCCTAAATTCCAGAGTTTAGGGGCTCATCCAGAGCTAAAGGTCTCAATTCCAGAGCTGAAATCCTGAATTCCAGGGCTGAGTGTCTCAAATCCAGGGCTGAAATTCTCAGTTTCAGAGATGAAAAATTAAATTCCAAGGCTGAAATACTCAGTTCCAGGGCTGAGTGTCTCAATTTCAGGGCTGAAATCCTCAATTTCAGGTATCAAACCCTCAATCCCAGAGCTCAGGGCCTCAATTCTAGGGCTGAAATTCTCAGTTCCAGGACTGAAATCCTTAAATTCCAGAGCTGAGTGGGCTCAGTTTCAGGGCTAAAATCCCCAATTCCAGGGCTGAAATCCTCAGCTCCAGGGCTTGAATCTCCATTCCAAAGCTGAGTGGGCTAAATTCCAAGGCTGAAATTCTCAATTCCAGGGCTGAGGATCTCAATTCCAGAGCTGATGGCCTCAGTTCCAAGGCTGAAATCCCCAAATCCAGAGCTGAAATTCTGAATTCCATGGCTGAAATTCTCAGTTCCAGAGCTGGAAGATTCAATTCCAAGGGTGGAATCCTAAATTTCAGAATTTAGGGGCTCATTTCAGAGCTAAAGGTCTCAATTCCAGGGCTGAAACTCTCAGTTCCAGGCCTGAAATCCTTAATTCCAGGGCTGAGTGGGCTAAATTCCAAGGCCGAAATTCTCAATTCCAGAGCTGAAAGATTCAATTCCAAGGCTGAAATCTTAAATTCCAGGGCTGAAATTCTCAGTTTCAGGGCTGAAATTCCCAATTCCACAGCTCAGGGTCTCAATTCCAGAGCTGAGGGCCTTAATTCCAGGGCTGAAATCCCCACTTCCAGAGCTAAAATCCCCACTTCCAGGGTTGAAATCCTTAGTTCCAGAGCTGAATTCCCTAATTCCTGTGCTGAAATCCTTAGTTCCAGGGCCAAAATCCCTGATTCCAGGGTTGAAATCCTCAATTCCAGGCCTAAAATCCCCAATTCCAGAGGTGAAATCCTCAATTCCAGGTCTAAAATCCCAATTCCAGGGCTGATGGCCTTAATTCCAGAGCTGAAATCCCCAATTCCAGGTCTCAAATTCCCAATCCAAGGGCTGAGTGGGCTCAGCTCCAGGGCTGAGCTGTGCTGTTAAACATTTCCCTGAGCTCCAGCCGTGCCAACCCTGAATTATTTCCCTCATTGCCAATGTTCAAACCCGGAATTACCAGCAGAGCCTCGTGCCCTGGCCTTTGGCACCGACAGCTCCATCCCAAATTCCAGCACTGCTTTGGGACTGGAAATCCCTGGGAATCCCTGGAAATCCCTGGGAATCCCTGGAAATCCCAGGCTGTCCACATTCCCACCCTCCTGGATTTCCCTGATCTCTGTGACACACAAAGAGGACAATTCAGAGCACGAGGTCAACTCAATTTCAGTGCCGTTTTTGGCTCGTTTTGCTTTTATCTCTGCTAAAAACAGCCCAAAAAAAACCAGGGATGAGCCAGCAGGGCTGCCCTGGTTTGTTTGCAGGGTTTTTGGAGAGGCTCATTAGGCAGAATGGCTAATTATCCTCCATGTAATTATATCCCTGGACATTCCTGTCCATCCCCAGGCTGGTCACTCCAGCCCAGCTCAGGACATGGCTGGGTGTCCCCAAGGTGACACTGAGGGGATATTTGGGTTCTCCTGGATCTTTGGTCATTGCTATTGAATAAATCTGAAAATAAAGTGACTTTCTGGAAGTAAAAGAAAAGCACAGAAAATGCAGAATAGTGATGGAAAGGGTAATTTATATCACTGTAAATGCCAGGGAGAGGAGTGTTCACCAGCATTAGAAATGTCCAGACAGGCTCAGTTTCTTCTGGAAATTCATTTTCTGCACTCTTGGATGAGAATATTTTAAAATGAAATGCAAAATGGAATGAAAAATGAAAAAATGAAAGAATGAAAAAATGTTAAAAATGAAGAGCTGGCAGCAAAAACTCAATTGTTTTCCTAAAGGTTGCACAAAGTTAATTTAATCTCGTGCAGCTTTGCCATCCCCACCACTGTACACTGAATTTCTCTGCTCCTGATGGCATCCAGACAAGCATGAGTGGGCAAATCTCACCCTCCGATTCACTGAGCAGCACCAGGTTTTAGTTTCCCTCCAGTGGCCACAACACAAACCATCCCGAGATGCAAATCACCCCCTGACTTCTGCAAAAACACCATGGAAAAGGAGAATATATCGTACTAAACCCACCTGAACATCACTGCTCTGGCAGGAAGGGAATGAAGAGTCACCAAATCCTCTTTTTTTTGTGAGTTAACAGACTAGGCAGAGACAAAAAGAGCTATTTTTAAGCCATTTAAAGATTTTATTCTTTAATAAGAACCAGCAGGTCTCTCCTGCTCACCCCTTGTGGCTGGGAGGTTGGGAGAAAGTGAAACTTTCTGAAAAGGCACCAAACAGCTTGAAAAACCTTATTTTTAATTATTTTTTTGCACTCCAGGATATCATTCGAGCTGCCCAATCCCTGTAGCCCCAATTTCAGCAAACTCTCCCCCCAATTCTGCAGTGACCACTTAGGGAAAGCTTCAATCTCGACCTCATTTAATGACTTTCAGAGGAACTTGTCCTTCTGTCTTCGTGGGCCAGGAAAAAACAATGGAAAAAATGAGAATTTGAAATGGCATCAAGCATCTAAAGGAGGCTGTTCAGAGGCGAAGAGCTGCTGAACTCCCAGCTGCAATTCTGGGGGATCAGAATTTGGCTCCCAAATCAGCTTTTTCTCCAGCAGTTTTTGGGATTGACGCGAAACCTCGCAGTGCAGCCCCGACTTCAAAGGTTTCTGACAGCTGCAAGCACAGAATTATTGAACAAAGAGGGATGGCAGAGAGCTCTGCACAGCCCTGTTTGCCCAAAAACTGCGAAAACAAACAGAAAATACAACCCTGATCAGAGAAATTTGCTCTGAGCTGGTCCAACACCGGAAAAGACCCAAAATTCAGCAGCACAGCCCCAGATTCTGTGTATCTGCACCCAAACCCCACTGATGGTGGCAGGAAAAGAACCCAAAATCTCAAGTTTGGTGGTGATGACTCTGCTCTGACTTATTCCTTTCAGAGGCTGGCATTCAAAAACCCCATCAGCAATCAAAACTCCAGCACGACGCTGCTCAGGCACAATGAGATGTGTGTCAATGGGTTTTGACAGGAAAGTGATGATCTGCGTTACATAAACCACGGGATTTCATGACTCTTCCTCGGCAAATCATCCAAATTCATTGGCATTTCCATCGCTCTTGGGTGTTGCTGTGAAACTCCTTGAAACTCATCCTGGGAGGGGTGAGGAGGGAGGGAAGGTTGAGCAGATGGAGAGCTGAGTTCAGTCCGGGGGCAATTCCTTCCATCCGCAGCTCCTGGGAAATTCAGGGGAGAATGGAATTGCCTGGTTCTGGAATGATGGAACTGCCTGGTTCTGGAAGAATGGAATTGCCAGGTTCTGGAATGGTGGAATTCTCTGGTTCTGGAATGATGGAATTCCCTGCTTCTGGAATGAGGGAATTCCCTGGTTCTGGAATAATGGATTTGCATGGTTTTGGAATAATGGACTTCTCTGGTTCTGGAATGAGGGAATTGCCTAGTTCTGGAATAATGAAATTCCCTGGTTTTGGAATGATGGAAATTCCTGGTTCTGGAATGAGGGAATTCCCTGGTTCTGGAATAATGGAATTCCTGGTTCTGGAGTAATGGAATTTCCTGGTTCTGGAACAATTCCCTGGTTCTGGAATGATAGAACTGCCTGGTTCTGGAATGATGGAATTCCCAGGTTCTGGAATGAGGGAATTCCTGGTTCAGGAGTAATGGAATTGCTTGCTTCTGGAATGATGGAATCCCCTGATTCTTGAATGAGGGAATTCCCTGGTTCTGGAATGAGGGAATTCCCTGGTTCTGGAATAATGGAACTACCTGGTTCTGGAATGATGGAATTCCTGTTTCTGGAATAATGGAATTGCCTGCTTCTGGAATAATGGACTTCCCTGGTTCTGGAATAATAGAACTGCCTGATTCTGGAATAATGGAATTCCCTGGTTCTGGAATGATGGAAATTCCTGTTTCTGGAATAATGGAATTCTTGGTTCTGGAGTAATGGAATTGCCTGTTTCTGGAATAATGGAATGTGCTCTTTTCCCTCTGGAGAGAGGAGGTGGTGGAAGAGAAGTGTGGGGTACAGGGGATAAAAACAGGAGTGCTGTGGATGTGGGATGGATGCAGAGCTGCTCTAAAGTCACAAAATCCACAATGGTTTGCTTTGGAAAGGAACTTAAACACAAAATCCTGAAGGGACCTTAAACCCAAAATCATGGAATGGTTTGGGTTGGAAAGGAACCTAAATCCAAAATTCTGAAGGGACCTTAAACTCAAAATCCTGGAATGGTTAGCTTTGCAAAGGACCTTAAACCCCAAATGCTGGAATAGTTTAGGTTGGAAAAGACCTTAAATCCCAAATCCTGAAGGGACCTTAAACCCAGAATCCTCAGACGGTTTGCATTGGAAGGAACCTTAAACCCAAAATCCTGGAATAGTTTGGGTTGGAAGAAACCTTAAACCAAAACTCCTGCAATGGTTTGGGTTGGAAAGGACCTTAAACCCAATATCCTAGAATGGCTTGGATTGGAAAACACCTCAAACCCAAAATCCTCAAATGGTTTGGATTGGAAGGAACCATAAACCCAAAATCCTGGTATGGTTTGGGTTGGAAAGGACCTTAAACCCAAAATCCTGAAGGGATCTTAAACCCAAAATTGTGGAATGGTTTGGGTTGGAAGAAACCTTAAATCACAAAATCCTGGAATGGTTAGCTTTGCAAAGGACCTTAAACCCAAAATCCTGAAGGGACCTTAAACCCAAAATCCTCAAATGGTTTGCATTGGAAGGAACCATAAACCCAAAATCCTGAAGGGATCTTAAACCCAAAGTCCTGGAATGGTTTAGGTGGGAAAGGATCCTATACCCAAAATCCTGGAATGGTTTGGATTGGAAGAAACCCTAAACTCAAAATCCTGGAATGGTTTGGATTGGAAGAAACCTTACACCCAAACTCCTGCAATGGTTTGGGCTGGAAAGGACCTTAAACCCAAAATCCTAAAGGGACCTTAAACCCAAAATCCTGGAACGGCTTGGGTTGGAAAGGACCTTAAACCCGAAATCATGGAATGGTTTAGGTTGGAAAAAACCTTAAATCACAAAATCCTGGAATGGTTAGCTTTGCAAAGGACCTTAAACCCAAAATCCTGGAATGGTTTGGATTGGAAGAAACCCTAAACCCAAAATCCTGCAATGGTTTGGGTTGGAAAGGACCCAAACCCCAAATCTTAAAGGGACCTTAAAACCAAAATCGTGGAATAGTTTGCATTGGAAAGGACCTCAAACCCCAAATCCTGGAATAGTTTAGGTTGGAAAGGACCTCAAACCCCAAATCCTGGAATGGTTTGGGTCGGAAAGGACCCTAAACCCATCCAGTCCCATCCCAGATTGTCTCAATGGGGTTGAACCTGAAGGTTCCTCCCCAGCCCAACCATTCCCGTCATTTCCCGATTCCCAAATTCCCCTCGTGCCGCTGGAAGCTGCTGCTTATTCCTGCTGGTTATTCCTGCTGGCAGCAGCTCCCCAGCAGTGACAATTATCCCACAGGATCTGTCACCTCAATCAACCCCAGAACGGGAGAATTTATTCTCAATGCAACGTTAATTCCACACAGGCTGAAGTGAAACCTTTCAGTGGCTTCACGCAGAAAAAAGGGGGAGAAAATGCAGATATCCCACTAAACACTGGTAGTTAGGATAAAAGGGAAAATAAAAGGGAAAAGGAAAAAGAAAATAAAAGGGAATAGAAAAGGGAAAATAAAAGGGAAAAGAACAGCTCTCGTGGGATGGGACTCATCCCACCTGGAGGAGAATAATCGCAGACAGATTGCACAGTCAGGAAAAATAAAAATAAAAATATAAACCAAACCCAACAGGGCTTGTCTCATCCATGGAATTAAATCCACATCCTAAAGAAAACAAGCTGCACCCCTGGGGGTTAAATTCGGGGAGATAAACACATTAAATAACGGAGGCAGGTGGGATTTGAAGCCCTGAGGCTCCTTTGAATCCATTCGGGACTCAAATAAAAATTTCACCAGCAGAACTGGATGCAACTTAATTTTAAAAAAAGAAGATAAAGCTATTGTATTTTGACACTTCCGCCAGGGCATGTTGGCAGCTCAGGGATATCAGAGTGGGTTTTTGGGGTTGGATCCTCTCTGGCTTTGTCTTTTTGGGTTTCTTGGGAGGCTGAGCTGCCGAAAGTTCAAAACAGGCGCTGAGCAAACAATCAGCAAATCCACATTTTGTTGGAAACTCGGATTTATTCCCTGCCACACTCATAAAGCACTTTCTCTCCTTCCACCCGCGGATCAAACAATGGGGGATTTGTTCCTTCATTTCTGACTCTTCCTTCAAATGTTCTTTTGCACTCCCAGGTAGCTTTTCATGCAATTCAAGGAGTTTGCAGCATTTGGGGTTTCGTTCCGCGACCTCTCCTCTAACCTGAGGTTAGGATTTCCTAAAATACACATTTTTTTGGTCAGATTCGAAGAAATTCACTGAGATTTCCCTCCCTCAGCGAGCTCTGTTGGTAAATTCCTTTTTGCTGCTCCATCAGGGATTTTGGCTTCCCTTTCCAAACGCAAATATCCGAATGCAACATTTGGGAGAAGCCAGAATGGGAATTAATTCACACCCCAAACCATCTCACCACTGCTTGTCACCAGAATGCAAACTGGGATGGAAAACTCCATCCCTTCCCGAGGATTTATTCGGATTTTCTTCCCCAGAATGCCTCTGCTGTGAGTTCAATGCATGGCAGCCATCGGAATAAAATCATTTTATTTTGCAAAATTGATATATTGCATTGCAATGTTAGCAAGAGGTCTGGCTGAGGTTCTCATCTGTGTCAATCCAAGGATTTTGGTGGGATTGGATGGGAAATGTGGAGGAGGAGGAGAAATCCCATAATGCCTGAGACAGATTTACCTAAAACAGAGGCTGGACAAAGCTTATTCCCCTTTATTCTGTAACTTCCTTGGATTTTTCCCATTCTTTATTCTCCTTTATTCAGTAACTTTCCCATTGTTTATTTCCCTTTATTCTGTAACTTTCCTGGATTTTTCCCATTGTTTATTCCCCTTTATTCTCCAACTTCCCTGGATTTCTCCCATTCTTTATTCTCCTTTATTCTCTAACTTCTCTGGATTTTTCCCATTGTTTACTCATCTTTATTCTGTAACTTTCCCATTGCTTATTCTCCTTTATTTTCTAACTTCCCTGGATTTTCCCCATTGTTTATTCCCCTTAATTCTGTAACTTTCACAGATTTTGTCCATTCTTTATTCCCCTTTATTCAGTAACTTTCCCACTGTTTATTCCCCTTTATTCTGTAACTTCCCTGGATTTTTCCCATTGTTTATTCATCTTTATTCTCTAACTTCCCTGAATTTTTCCCATTCTTTATTCCCCTTTACTCTGTAACTTCCCTGGATTTTTCCCATTGTTTATCCTCCTTAATTCTGTAACTTTCACAGATTTTGCCCATTCTTTATTTCCCTTTATTCTATAACTTTCCCATTGTTTATTCCCCTTTATTCTCTAACTACCCTGGATTTTCTCCATTGTTTATTCCCTTTATTCAGTAACTTTCCCATTCTTTATTCTCCTTTATTCTCTAACTTCCCTGGATTTTCCCATTCTTTATTCTCCTTTATTCTCTAACTTCCCTGGGTTTTTCCCATTCTTTAGTCATATTTATTCTGTAACTTTCACAGATTTTGTCCATTGTTTATTCCCCTTAATTCTATAACTTCCCTGGATTTTCCCATTCTTTATTCTCCTTTATTCAGTAACTTTCCCATTGTTTATTCCCCTTTATTCTGTAACTTTCCTGGATTTTCCCCATTGTTTATTCCCCTTTATTCTCCAACTTCCCTGGATTTCTCCCATTCTTTATTCTCCTTTATTCTCTAACTTCCCTGGATTTTCCCCATATTTTATTCCCCTTAATTCTGTAACTTTCACAGATTTTGCCCATTGTTTATTTCCCTTTATTCTGTAACTTCCCTGGATTTTTCTCATTGTTTATTCATCTTTATTCTCTAACTTCCCTGAATTTTCCCCATTCTTTATTCCTCTTTACTCTGTAACTTCCCTGGATTTTTCCCATTGTTTATCCTCCTTAATTCTGTAACTTTCACAGATTTTGCCCATTGTTTATTTCCCTTTATTCTACAACTTTCCCATTGTTCATTCATCTTTATTCTGTAACTTCCCTGGATTTTCCCATTGTTTATTCCCCTTTACTCTGTAACTTTCCCATTCTTTATTCCCCTTTATTCTCTAACTTTCCTGGATTTTTCCCACTCTTTATTAATCTTTATTCTGTAACTTTCATAGATTTTGCTCATATTTTATTCCCCTTTACTCTCTAACTTCCCCAGATTTTCCCCATTCTTTATCCAAACCCAAGGCAAACCCCAAAACCAATCCAGGATCACAACTCCACCTCTCCTGCTCAGCTAAAGCAAACTCTGCTCCTCACCACGGAGAACATTACGCAAGATTTGCTGCAGAATTCCAACCGGAGCTGCCAAGCAGCCGCTCCGAGCTCTCTGCGCTAATTCTGATCCTCAATTTGTCATTTCTGAGCTCAATTGTTCTCCTCCTCACCCCCAGCTCCTGGGGCTGAGCGCCAGCAGGGAGCGTTTCATCCGCTGAAGTGATGAGGTGTTTGTTAGGAACAGGAATTAATTGGGAAAAAAAAAAAATCAGGAAGAGTTAAAGCAAAAATTTCCAGATCACGGGAATAACACACGGTTTTTTCCTGAGCTTTCCCAAGAATCATGAACTGGTGAAGAGTTAAACCAAAAATTTCCAGCTCCTGCAAATCACAGACACCATTTTTCATGAGTTTTCCCAAAAATCATAAATCAGTGAAGAGCTAAACCAAAAATTTCCAGCTCATGGGAAACACAGACACCATTTTTTATGATTTTTCCCAAAAATCACGAGTCAGTGAAGAGTTAAAGCAAAAATCTCCAGATCGTGGGAATAACACACATTGTTTTTTTCCTGAGTTTTCCCCAAAAACAATCAGTGAAGAGTTAAATTAAATTTTCCAGCTCCTGCAAATCACAGACACCATTTTTAATGAGTTTTCCCAAAAATCATAAATCAATGAAGAGTTAAACCAAAAATTTCCAGCTCATGGGAACAACACACATTGGTTTTTCCTGAGCTTTCCCAAGAATCATGAACTGGTGAAGAATTAAATTAAATTTTCCAGCTCCTGCAAATCACAGACACCATTTTCTATGAGTTTTCCCAAAAATTAGGAGTCGGTGAAGAGCTAAACCAAAAATTTCCAGCTCCTGCAAATCACAGACACTATTTTCTATGAGTTTTCCCAAAAATCATAAATCAGTGAAGAGCTAAACCAAAAATTTCCAGCTCCTGGGAATAACACACATTGGTTTTTCCTGAGCTTTCCCAAGAATCATGAACTGGTGAAGAGTTAAATGAAAAATTCCCAGCTCCTGCAAATCTCAGCCACCATTTTTTAAGAGTGTTCCCAAAAATCATGAGTCAGTGAAGAGTTAAATCAAAAATTCCCAGCTCCTGCAAAAAACAGACATAAGTTTTTATGAGTTTTCCCAAAAATTTGGAGTTCCTGAAGAGTTAAACCAAAAATCTCCAGCTCATGGGAACAACACACATTGGTTTTTCCTGAGCTTTCCCAAAAATCAGATATCAGTGAAGAGTTAAACCAAAATCTCCATCTCCTGCAAAACACAGACACCATTTTTCCTGATCTTTCCCAAAAATCTTGAACCAGGGAAGAGCTAAACCAAAATTTTCCGTCTTCTGGGAACAACACACACCATTTCCTCCTGAATTTCCCCAAAATCATCAACCATGGAAGAGTTAAACCAAAACGTGGAAACAACACGGACCATTTTTTCCTGAGCTTTCCCAAAAATCAAATATCAATGAAGAGTTAAACCAAAAATCTCCAGATCATGGGAACAACACACACTGATTTTTTCCTGATCTTTCCCAAAAATCATGAACCAGGGAAGAGCTAAACCAAAATTTTCCATCTCCTGGGAAGAACACAAACCATTTTGTCCTGAATTTTCCAAAAATCTTGAACCATGGAAGAGCTAAACCAAAATTCCTCAGCTCCTGGAAACAACACACATTGTTTTTTCCTGAGTTTTCCCAAAAATCAGATATCAGTGAAGAGCTAAACCAAAATTCCCCATCTCCTGGGAACAACACACACCATTTCTCCTGATCTTTCCCAAAAATAAAGCACAAATCAGGACTGAAACAGAACCAATCCTAAGCCTAAATAAATCAAAGTTTTTGTTCAGAAGATGCAGACAAGGCCCAGGAGCACAGCCTGGCCATCAATCCATAAATAAATCCATAAATAAATCCATAAATAAATCCATAAATAAATCCATAAATAAATCCATCAATAAATCCATCAATCCTCCCCTGACGACACCAAAGGTGCTGTTGGAAGCCAACATTCGATGATTCTCCAGAATAAAAACTGTTTTTCTCTCCCAACACCAACAGATTCCACCCTCAGCCCCTCATCCTGCCAATTAACAGCTCATTAGCAGCCTCCTCCTTATGGCTCCTTAATTTTTTTTTTTTTTTTTTTAAAGTGGGGGAAGAATGGGAAAAAAATTGGGAAAAACCAGAGGGGTCAGTGGGGTCTGATGGGGATTAAAGGGAATTATTTTTTTCCTCCTGTTTGTCCTTCCTGGTCCAACCTCAGTGTCATTCAGGGCTTGGGGAAAGGGAAAAAACCACCAGAAATTCAGCTGAATTCCTTTGGGAAAAATAACATTTCTGGGAATTCATTGTTGAAATCAAAGGAGTCCAAAATGGGGTGTGAGGAGAGGAATTTGGGTTCGAATCAGTGAGGGAATTGTAACCCAAATTTTGTGATCGTTGAACCTTTAAAGTCCCTGATTTAGTTCTCCTGAGAGAAACCCAGAGGGAAAAACACTTGGGAAAGATTTTCCATAGATTCCAAATATTGAATATATTGAATATATTCCCATCCATCAGCTAAATTTTACAATTTTGAGGGTTTTTTGACCATTTTCCCATTTGCTTCCACTGGAACAAAACTGCTGGAACAGCAGAGGGCTGTTTGGTTGGTATTTTGGTTTTTTTGGTTTTTTTTCTGGAAATTTCAACCCAAATATCCAGAATTTCCAAAGAATTTGGCATGAGTGGAGCTGCTCTGCACTCCTGGCTGATCAGATTTTCCAGGATTCCTCCTCCTGGGAGAACATGGAACATTTTGTGTTGTTATCCAACCCAAACAGGGAAGGAAAATTCTCTATTCATCCCCAAAAAATGGAAATAATTTGCTCCAAATCTGAGTCTCCAAGCCTGGCAGAGGAATTGCTGAGTGGAATCTCCCCGTCCATGACTTCCTCCAGTGCTGCTGGGTTGATGGAAATTCAGGGTGGCAAAAGAAATTGGGGAAAAAAATTGAGAAAACACATGAAAACTCCACAAAAATACCAGTTTTTGGTGTCCTGATTGCTCCTCCAGCTAAATAATGGCATTTCTGAGGTTTCCAAGGATGAAATTACTTCCTGTGTCACTTTGGGGACAAAGAGCTTGTGAGAGAACAGCCCAGGGTGGGTTTGGGGACAAGCAGAGTGACTCTGTCCTTGGCAGTGGGACCCCAATGACTCCTAAATTTTGGGATTTCTCTCCAGCTGGGTTGACTAAAATTGAAGGTGACACAAAAAATGGGGGAAAAAATTTAAAAAACACCAAAAACTGCACAAAAAATATTCCAGATTTGGGTGTCCTGATTGCTCCTCCAGCTAAATAATGACATTTCTGAACTTTCCAAGGATGAAATTACTTCCTGTGTCATCCTGGGGACAGAAATCCTGTCAGGGACAGCCCAGGTGGGTTTGGGGACAAGCAGAGTGACTCTGTCCTTGGCAATGTGATCCCAATGACTCCTAAATTTTGGGATTTTTCTCCATCTGGGTTGACTAAAACTGAGATTGGCAAAAGAAGTGAGGGGAAAAAAATTAAAAACCCACCAAAACCACCAAAAAACCACACAGAAAATCCAGTTTTTGGTGTCCTGATTGCTCCTCCAGCTCAATAATGGCATTTCTAAACTTTCCAAGGATGAAATTTCTTCCTGTGTCACTTTGGGGACAGAGAGCTTGTGAGAGAACAGCCCAGGGTGGGTTTGGGGACAGAGTGACTCTGTCCTTGGCAATGGGACCCCAATGACTCCTAAATTTTGGGATTTTTCTCCAGCTGAATTAACTGAAATTGAGGCTGGCGCAAGAAATGAGGGAAAAAATTTCAAAAACCCACCAAAAACCCCCACAAAAATACCAGATTTGGGTGTCCTGGCTGCTCCTCCAGCTAAATAATGACATTTCTGAACTTTCCAAGGATGAAATTACTTCCTGTGTCACTTTAGGGACAAGCAGAGTGACTCTGTCCTTGGCAATGGGACCACAATGACTCCTAAATTTTGGGATTTCTCTCCAGCTGGGTTGACTAAAACTGAAGGTGACACAAGAAATGGGGGAAAAATTTTTAAAAACACCAAAAACTGCACAAAAAAATTCCAGTTTTTGGTGTGCTGATTGCTCCTCCAGCTCAATAATGACATTTCTGAACTTTCCTGTGTCACCTTGGGGACAGAGAGCTTGTGAGAGAACAGTCCAGGGTGGGTTTGGGGACAAGCAGAGTGACTCTGTCCTTGGCAATGGGACCACAATGACTCCTAAATTTTGGGATTTCTCTCCACCTGGGTTGACAAAAATTGAGGCTGGTTGGGAAAATTGGAAAAAAAAATTCAAAAAGCCACCAAAAAATCCACTAGAAATCCAGGTTTTGGTGTCCTGGCTGCTCCACCAGCTAAATAATGACATTTCTGGACTTTCCAAGGATGAAATTTCTTCCTGTGTCACTTTGGGGACAAGCAGAGTGACTCTGTCCTTGTCCCAATGACTCCCAATTTTGGGATTTTGGACCCTCTGGGTCTCAGCTCTGCTCCCTGAGCTCCTCCATCTCAATCCCTGTTGCTAAATCTGGGAGGAAAATGCATTTTTGCTGAGCTGCAGCTATGGCAACGAGAGGCTCTGCAGGCAGCTGGCTGCAGGGGTGAAACCCAAAATTTGGGGTTTTTTGTGAACTTGGGACAGAATTTATTGGGAATTCTGGGACAATTAGGCTGTCTGTGTGTTTATTTGGTGTATTTAATATTCTCCAGTGAAAATTCAATTTTTTTGCAGCTTTGTTTGCTCAGAGTTGCTATTTTTTAATTTAAAAAAATAATAAATAAAAGGAAAGAATCCAAACAACTGACTCACCCCAAACTCCCCAAATTCTGAACTTCTGCTCAGCAAGATTTCTGAAAACTCAGAAAAATTCTGATGATTGTGAAATTGAGATTTCATGATTTGTCCTAAATTTTCCATCTTTTCCCCAAACG
The DNA here is from genome assembly GCF_008360975.1 of Lichenostomus cassidix. Lineage (NCBI taxonomy): Eukaryota > Metazoa > Chordata > Aves > Passeriformes > Meliphagidae > Lichenostomus > Lichenostomus cassidix. Next base: position 3,474 of record NW_028147306.1, on the reverse strand, counting down.
AGACACCTGAATCCAGAATATTCTGAATTTTTTTGTATGAGTTTTCCCAAAAATTCTATATTATCTATATCTATCTATATCTATATATCTATATCTATATCTATATCTATATCTAATCTATATCTATCTATATCTATATCTATATCTATATCTATATCTATATCTAATCTATATCTATCTATATCTATATCTATATCTATATCTATATCTATATCTAATCTATATCTATATCTATATAATTTATATATCTATATTAAAATAAAATAATATAATATAATACAATATAATATAATAATATCTATATCTATAACCATTTTTGGACATTTTTTTGACCACTTTGTGCCAAACCTGCTGCTGCTCCTGAATTGGAGCAAAGAATTGAAAAGGTTTTAAATTCTAAATTGATTAAGATTTAATTAATTAAGATTCTAAATTTAAATTAAGATTTTTTAATCTAAAGATTTAGGCCTTAAACCTGTGTTTTAATAAAAACAGCTCTGAAAATGGCAATTTTGGGGGGAATTTTTGGAAATATTCAACTGCTGGCAGCAATGTTTCAATGAACAATATCCTTGGTATAAATACCCTTGTATTAGGGTATTTATTATTATTAATGATTATTTATTATTATTGGTAAAAATAACCTTGTATTAGGGTATTTATTATTATTAGTTATTATTTATTATTATTGGTATAAATACCCTTGTATTAGGGTGTTGTCACCTGAATTCATCACTTTTTGAGCAAAAAAGTCATTTTTGAGTCATTTTTGAGCTACTTGAAGCCACAAATCAAAGCAACCCGCTAATTATGAGGTGGTTTTTTGGCTAAAAATTGACATTTGATATTCATGGCTAAAACCAAATCCATCCACACCCCAATTCCCATTTTTTAAAACAAGGAAAAATCCCCAAAAAAACTGTTTTTTCGTGGAACCCTTTGAGATCCAGCAGAGGAAAATTGGGATAAAATCACCAATATCCAGCTGGATTTCAATCCCTGAGAGCCAAAAAATCCCCAAGGAACCATCTGTGTACAAATCATCAAATAAAACACTGAGAATCCTCAGATTTCCTTGGATTTATCCCAAAAAATTGGGATTTTCCCTGCTGGTGTCAAGGCCTGGGGATGTCCTGATCAAAGGAGGAGCTAATCTCAATTAGGAGCCAAACAGCCTAATTGATGTTTTTGTAATTCCCAAAATTCCCCAGTGGAGAATTGGAATCGATTATGGAAAACTTCCTCCTCCTCTGGCTGCCTTTGGAGTGATTTGGTGTTTTATCCTCAATTAGTGCAGAGTGTTAATTGGCTGATGGCTTTAATGAGCACAAAGGCTCTGTGTTCTCTTGCCAGGGGTTTCCACCTCTCCCCCTCACTCATTTTTTTTATTTTTTGTTGCTGCTGAGTTGGTTATTTCCAAAGTATTTTCTGTGATTTCCCTCCCAAAAATCCATTTTCCCCCCAAAAATCCATTTTCCCCTTTTATTCTCAGATTAACATTTCCCTACCAAAAATCCATTTTATTTTCAGATTTCGGTGCTGATTTTCTGCAATTTTCCTCCCAAAAATTCCAGTTTTCCATTTTATTCTCAGATTTCGGTGCTGATTTTCTGCAATTTCATTCCCAAAAATCCATTTTTCCCTTTTACTCTCAGATTTCAGTGATAATTTTCTGCAATTTCCCTCCCAAAAATCCCTTTTATTCTCACATTTTGGTGCTGATTTTCTACAATTTTCCTCCCAAAAATCCATTTTCCCCTTTTATTCTCAGATTTCAGTGCTGATTTTCTGCAATTTTCCTCCCAAAAATTCCAGTTTTCCATTTTATTCTCAGCTTTCAATGCTGATTTTCTGCAATTTCATTCCCAAAAATCCATTTTTCCATTTATTTTCAGATTTCGGTGCTGATTTTCTGCAATTTCCCTCCCAAAAATCCATTTTTCCTCCTTTATTCTCTCATTTCGGTGCTGATTTTCTGTGATTTCCCTCCTAATAAATCCATTTTTTCCGTTTTATTCTCAGATTTCAGTTCTGATTTTCTGCAATTTCCGTCCCAAAAATCCATTTTATTCTCACATTTCGGTGCGGATTTTCTGCAATTTTCCTCCCAAAAATCCATTTTTCCCTTTTACTCTCAGATTTCAGTGCTGAAATCTGAAAATTTCCCTCCCAAAAAGCCATTTTCCCCTTTTATTCTCAGATTTCAGTGCTGATTTTCTGCAATTTCCCTCCCAAAAATCCCTTTTATTCTCACATTTCGGTGCTGATTTTCTACAATTTCCCTCCCAGAAATCCATTTTCCCCTTTTATTCTCAGATTTCAGTGCTTCCTTCGTTTTTTTCACAAAATCCTCCCTCAGTGTTGGAAGCACAACAAAACCGTTGAACTCCACTCGCTGTTGAGCCGCTAGCGGAGTGAAGAAACTAAACAGAGTCCCAGGTGGCACAAATCTGAATTTATTAATTAATTTTAGAACTTTATAGACTTTCACAGGTTGTCTGGATTGGGCTAATTCAAAACCTGCCCCCAGGCTGACTGGCCAGGATTGAACTATCTATCTTCCAAAGATTGTTTCAATAACATTAAAACTTTATCTTTAGTTATAAAACACAAGAAGAAAAAGAGAAAATTCCCATGGGAAAGAGTCTGTGCTGCCACAGGGAAATCCAGAATTTCATGTGTCATAAAATTGCATTTTTCCCCCACCGTGCTTTTTCTTGAGGAAATATTTTCTTTGCCAGAATGAATGTTCATTAAAAAACCCCAAAATTCAGAGCTGCAGGATTCACAGGTGGTGATTTCCTGTAATTGTACAGATTTCTGTATAACATTAACAAAAACAAGAGTCATTGGCTGTCCCTGTTGGATTGCTAGCAGAGTGAAGAGTTGAGAGACTTTCTCAGGTGATCAAAATTCTGAATTTATTATTTATTTTAACAACTTATATAGCCTTTCACAGATTGTCCGGACTGGGCTAATTCAAAACCTCCCCCTAGGCTGATTGGCCAGGATTGAACCATCTATCTTATAAAGACCGTTTCAATAACATCCAAACTTTATCTTTATTTATAAAAACACAGGAAGAAGAAGAGAAAATTCCCATGGGAAAGAATCTGTGCTGCCACAGGGAAATCCAGAATTTCTTGTGTCATAAAACCACATTTTTCCCCCACTGTGCCTCTGTTTGAGGAAATATTTTCTTTGCCAGAATGAACGTTCATTAAAAAAACCCCAAAATTCAGAGCTGCAGGATTCACGGGTGGTGATTTCCTGTAATTGTACAGATTTCTGGTGTAACATTAACAAAACCAAGAGTGTCATTGGCTGTCCCTGTTGGATTGCTAGCAGAGTGAAGAGTTGAGAGACTTTCTCGGGTGATCAAAATTCTGAATTTATTATTTATTTTAACAACTTCTATAGACTTTCACAGATTGTTCAGATTGGGTCAATTCAAAACCTCCCTCTAGGCTGATT
>NW_028147305.1:0-2024 GCF_008360975.1 Lichenostomus cassidix | reverse complement strand
ATTTCCTTTGCTTCATATTTTCACAACAAGCACCGAATAACTGGTTTTTCTTTAACTTACCTCATGCCTATTCAGGCTGCAGTTCCTAAAAGAAGCAGCCACCTGCCTGCTGTTGGCTGTAATTATCCATGTTGAAATTGAGGCAAAGCACAAGAAAATAAAGGCATTAAAAATGTCAGACAAAAGCTCTGTTGCAGTGGTTTCCCAAGTCAAGGTATCCCAGTTCCCCCTCTTTTCCACCCCACCTGAGGTTGCATAAAGAGCATCATTCCAGCTCTTTCCAGAAAAGAAGGAAGAGGCAGCAACCACACATAAACGAGCTCTTCATTCTCTTCCCAGCCTATGCAAGAAGCTTTCCTTGGCATAGGCTGGTGAGACTTAGGAGCAATTCTTCTCTGGTTCAGCTGTGAAAAATGTCACTCCTGGAAGAGTGAGCTATGAGGAAAAAACATGTATCTGTAAATAGTAAAGTAGCTTTGATAACTGCTATCAAAGGTAAAGAGCACAAAAGGTAATTTTCATTTCATAGCCTCAGCTATTTTTTTGACTAAGAATTTTATTCTATGAGTATATTGCACATAAGTAAGAAAAATCCCACTCTTGTAGATAGTTAATTAAAACAGCAACCTTAGTGCTTATTTATTTGTACTTGTCAATAGCACTATTTAACTCTTCTTTATTCGTGGAAGGCTTTTTTTATTTCTTAGATTCCTGGATTGGAAGTCTGGAAATAAAGAGGGCAAATTTAGGGATTTAGGAGGGAAAGCTGCAAAACACTTTGAGATGAGCAACATGAAAAGAATCCTGACTGGATTTGTTTGTGGCATTTCAAATGCACCTCTAAATTATCATCTTGGTTTGAAGATAGGAATAAATGTTCACTCTTTTGCTTGAAACTAAATGCAGTATTAATCATGTTTACAAGGTGTTGTAGGCAAAGTACTTACTCCAGGTGTATGTGAATGTGGAGGTGGAGGTGAATGTGAATGTGAAGGCTATACAACTTTGGCTCAGCTGGTTTGGAACTGACTATTACTACGTAGTGTACAAATACTTACTTGGATAAATACTTATTTACATAAATATTACTGTGTATCACCAATATATGAGGTGATAAAAGTGATCCACTGGGATGTTTACAACTCATTTGTTTGATGGTGTGTGGAAGGTGTCCCTGCCTGGATGATCTTTAAGACCCATTCTGTCCCAAAACATTGAAAGATTCTACAATTCTTTGTTGAAGGTTGAAAAGGGGAAGATCTGTCAGGTGGGGTTTTTTTTACCTTTTGCCATTTTTTTTTCTTTTCTTCCCAGAAACAGAGTGGCTGAAAAGGGTTTCACATTATTTTGATGGATAAACAATGTGATTTATCTGTAGCCTTGGTCCCTGAGAGTGAGCAATGCAGAAAGCAGTTGTCATTTAATACTAAGCTGATGAGAGGTGCATGGATTTTTACAGCAGGTGAAGATTACGCAAGAGTAGCCTCAAGCATTTCTAGTGGAGCAGGGGAGGGAACTAATTTTTTTGCCTAGTGGTGACAATATAGATTTCTTTCACAAGACTCAGCAAAAATACTGTTCTACAGGCGTCATAGCAAGTTGCTTCAGCTTTTGATTTCTAGTTAACATATCCCGACAGTTTTGCTATATCTGGGTCTTCCTTTTCCTAGGGACTTAGCATGTCAATTTGCTCTTGTTTTTCAGAAGAAGAGAGGGAAAGGTAGTTTTTATTTTTAGTTCACTGCAGGCACCTAGTGAATATTTCATTTTCCCTTCCCCATTTGGTACACTTCTATGGTGTGAGAAAAGAGGAAACTCATTTTACTGATGAAATCTCAGTATCTATTTGCAGAAAACTTAGATTGCTGCTGGGTGGATGCTGGGGGGAGAGGGAAGGCCAGGGGAGCCAGGCACATTCCTTATGGTAGCTTTTCAACTCCATTTAGTTTAAAGTTAAGCTCTTTCCCAAACTGCCCCTCCTGCAGAACGTGTTGTGGAAAACAGCAGGGAATTTGGGCTCCTGT
>NW_028147304.1:0-20502 GCF_008360975.1 Lichenostomus cassidix | reverse complement strand
GGCTCACCTTTGGCCCCGCGGAACTTTCCGGAAGCTGAGCCAGAAACGGGAAACGGGAAAATCTGCGGGGCCTGGGGGGGTGGGGGAGGGGCGGGGAGAGAAGGGGGGGCGTGGTCAGCCAAGCCCCTCCCCCCTCCAAACCCGACACGGTGGGGGAGGGGCCGGGAGGGGGGCGTGGCCTCACCTGCACGGGGGCGTGGCCAACGTGGAGCTGGGGGATGTAGGAGATGTAGTGGGGGGGAGGGGCCGGGTAAAGCCCCGCCCCCGCCGCCGCCCCGCCCCCTCCTCCCGCGCCGGCCGCCCCTCCCCCCGCCGGCAGCACCCCCAGCGTGGGGGAGGGGCGGGGGGTGGGGGAGGGGGCGCCAGGAGGAGCTTTGGCCTGGAGGGGGAGAGAGAAGAGAATCAGAGCCGGAATTCGGGTGGCCACGCCCACCATCGGGGCCACGCCCACTTCAGGCCCCGCCCCCTCTAGCCCCGCCCCTCACCAATGGCCGCCCCGGGCTGAACTCCTTGGCGTGAGGATTGAGCGTCGATCGCTTCACCTGCCTGGGGGGAGGGGAAAGGGGCGTGGTCAGGGGAGGGGGCGGGGCCAAAGCCGCAGCCTGGCCACACCCCCACCGGGGCTCGGCCACGCCCCCGAGATTTGGGGGAAATAGGTGGAAATTGGGGGGTTTGCCCCTCCCCCACCCGCCCCTCCCCCACACTCACTCGGCCATTGGCTCCTCCTCCTTCCCCTCCCCCACGCCCGGGGGGGTCCCGGGGGGGCTCGAGGAGGCCACGCCCCCCGCCGGCCCCTCCCCCAGCTTGCCGTCGCGGGGGGAGGGGCAGCGCGGCGGGGGGAGGGGCGGGGGAGGGTCCGGGGGGAGCTGGGGGGAGGGGCGGGGAGAGAAACGAAATTAGCTAAAATTAACCCAAAGTGACCCAAAATTACCCCAAAGTGACCCAAAAATGACCCAAAAATGTCCCAAAATGACCCAAAATGGCCCAAAATGACCCAAAATTAAACCAAAGTGACCCAAAATTACCCAGAGTTACCCCAATGACTCCAAAGTGACCCCAAATGACCCCAAATAAACCCAAAAATGACCCCAAAGTGACCAAAGTTTGACCCAAAATGACCCCAAATGACCCCAAATTAACCTGAATTTAACACAAAATGACCCAATGAACCCAAAATGACCCAAAGTGACCCAAAATGACACCAAAATAACCAAACTGACCCAAAATACACCTGAATATGACGCAAAATGACCCAAAATGACCCACAGTGACCCCAGAATGACCAGAAATTACCCCAAAATAACCCAAAATTACCCCAAAATGACCCCAAAAAACCCCAAAATTGACCCAGAATTGCCCCAATGACCAAAAATGACCAAAAATGACCCCAAAGTGACTAAAATGACCCAAAATGACCCAAAACCCCCCGATTTCCCCTCCCCCACCCCTGGCCCCTCCCCCACCTTGCAGGCCCCGCCCATCCGCAGCTCCTCCCTGGGCGTGGCTCCTCCTGCGGGGGGGGGAGGGGCGATGTCAGAGGAGGGGGGGAGGGGCGGCCACGCCCCCTTCCCTCCCCCTCCCCTCCCCCCACCGGGGTCTCTCCGCCCCTCCCCCCCCTCACCTTTCCTGGGCGTTTCCGGTGCCTCCGGGGCGGGGGGAGGGGCGGCGCCGGGCGGGGTGGGGGAGGGGCAGGGCGGCTCCTGGGGGGTCCTGGGGGGGGAGGGGGGGCTCTGCCCCTCCCCCGCCGGCGGCTCGGCGGCTTTGGGGGAGGGGCGAGGCGGGAAGGACCGCCCAGCTGCGGGGGGAGGGGAGAGGGGGAGGGGTCAGGGGGAGCTGGTGCGCCCCTCCCCCACCCACAGCCCCTCCCCCACCCGCCCCTCCCCCCAATCCTCACCTGGGGGGGTCGAGGGCGCCCCTCCCCCGCCGGCTGAGCCCCTCCCCCCCCGCAGGGGTCGCTGAGCCTTGGGGGACATCCGGGGGGGGCCTGGGGGGGAGGGGCGGAGTCAGAGAGAGACCCCTCCCCCACCTCAGCCCCTCCCCCACCCACAACCCCTCCCCCACCCACCTCAGCCCCTCCCCCACCTCTCATCGCCCCTCCCCCAGCCCCTCCCCCACCCTTCCCAGCCCCTCCCCCCACCTCTCATCGCCCCTCCCACCTCCCCCGCCCCTCCCCCACCCACCCCCAGCCCCTCCCCCACCCTCCCCCGCCCCTCCCCCCTCACCTCCGTTCAGCCCCGGCTCCGGGTGGGGGAGGGGCGCGGCCCCGCGGGTCGGAGGGGGGGGTGGGGCCAGCCCAGCCCCTCCCCCCGCGGCGGGCCGCCCCCCCGCCCCTCCCCCACCCCGCGGGCAGCGCAGGGAGCTCCCCAGGCCACGCCCACGCTGGGGGAGGGGCGGCGGCTTCTCCCTGGGGGGAGGGGCGGAGAGTCAGCGGGGGAGGGGCGGGTGGGGGAGGGGAGGGCGCTGGGGGGGTTTTGGGTGGATTTTGGGGGAAATTGGGAAAATCTGGGAGATATTTCAGTTGAATTTTATGGAAATTTTGGACACTTTTTGCGTGAAGTTTGAGGGAAATTTGAATATTTTTAGTAGAAATTTTTAATTTCTCGGTGAATTCTAAGTGGATTTTGAGGGAATTTCAGGTGAATTTTGGGCAAATTTTGAGTAAAATTTGAGTCAATTTTGACCAAAATTTGGGTGAATTTTGAGCACAATCTCAGTGAATTTTCACCAAAATTTGGGCAAATTTTGACCAAAATTTGAGTGAATTTTGAGCAGAATTTGAGTCAATTTTGAGCACAATTTGGGTGAATTTTGACCAAAATTTGAATGAACTTTGAGCACAATTTGGATGAATTTTGAGCACAATTTGGGTTAATTTTGAGCACAATTTAGCTAAATTTTGACCCAAATTCGGGTGAATTTTGAGCATAATTTAGGTGAATTTTGAGCACAATCTCAGTGAATTTTGACCAAAATTTGGGTGAATTTTGACCCAAATTGGGGTGAATTTCTCACCTGTGCGCAGCGCCCCCTGCTGGACTCTCCCTGCCGGAAGGGGCGTGGCCCGGGCTGGGCGTGGCCGCGGCGGGGGGCGTGGCCTGTCGGAGGCTCCGCCCCCCTTCCTCCTCCTCCTCCAGCGCTGCCCGCAGGCGATGGTTGGGACAAGACTCGATCTCCCGGGCCAGGGCGGCGGCTCGGGCCAGGCGCTGCCGCCAGGTGACACTGTCCTCCCTGGCCAGGGGCACCCTGGGGACAGAAATACCCAAAAATGTGGAAAACAGCCCAAAAAACCCCGAAAAAATCCGACCTGAAACACCCAAACTGCGCCCGAAAAACCCGAATTACAATAGTCCTGAAATGACCCAAAATGACCCAAAATAACCCAAGATAACCCAAATCCTGCCGCCAGGTGACACTGTCCTCCCTGGCCAGGGGGACCCTGGGGACAGAAATAGCCAAAAATATGGAAAACAGCCCAAAAAACCCCGAAAAAATCCGACCTGAAACACCCAAACTGCACCCGAAAAACCCAAATTACAATAGTCCCGAAATGACCCAAAATAACCCAAAATAACCCAAGATAACCCAAATCCTGCTGCCAGGTGACACTGTCCTCCCTGGCCAGGGGGACCCTGGGGACAGAAATATCCAAAAATGTGAGAAACAGCCCAAAAAACCCCGAAAAAATCTGATCTGAAACACCCAAATTATGCCGAAAAAACCTGAACTGTGATAGTCCTGAATTAACCCAAAATGACCCAAAATAATGACCCAAAATGACCCAAACCCCGACAGGTGACACTGTCCTCCCTGGCCAGGGGCACCCTGGGGACAGAAACACACCGAAAATACTGAAAACAGCCCAAAAAACCCCGAAAAAATCCGATCTGAAACACCCAAATTATGGCGAAAAACTCGAACCGTGATAGACCTGAAATAACCCAAAATGACCCAAAATAACCCAAAAAACTTCACTCAAAATGACCCAAACTTTGCCCAAACTGCGAAATCACTGAAATACCCCAAAATAACCACAATTTAAAAAATAAAATATTAAAACAACCCAAACTGTGCTCGCTGAAATTCCCCTAAAATCCCCAAATCCCCCAAAATCCTCTAAAATCCCCCAAATCCCCCAAAATTCCCCCAAAAAGTTTCCTGAAATTCCCTGAAATTCCTCCAAATCCCCCAAAATTCCCCCAAATTCCCCTGAAACCCAAAAATTCTCCCAAAATCTCCCCAAAAACTCCCAAAATCCCCAAATCTCCCTGAAAATCCCAAATTCCTGAAATTCCTCCGAAATTCCCCAAAATCCCCTAAAATCCCCCAAAAATCTCATAAAATCCCCAAAATCTCCTAAAATCCCAAAATTCCTCCCAAGATCTCCCCAAAACCCCTAGAAAATCCCCAAAATTCCCCAAATCCCCTGAAATCCCCCCAAATCCCCTCAAAATCTCCTCAAAATCCCCAAAATCCCCTAAAATCCCCAAAATTTTCCAAAATCCCAAAATCAAATTCCCAAAATCCCCAAAAATCTCCCCGAAATCCCACAAAATTCCCAAAATCTCCCCAAAAAATCCCTAAAAACCCCTAAAAATTCCCCCGAAATCCCCCAAACTCCTCCCCAAAATCTCCCAAAATCCCAAAATCCTCAAATCTCAAAACCCCCAAAATCCCTCACAAATCTCCCCCAAAATCCCCTAAAATCCTTCCAAATCCCCCAAATCCTCTCACCCCAAATCCCGAAAATTTCCCAAACCCCTAAATCTCCCCCAAAATGCCCTCAACTCTCCCCAAATCTCCAAAATCCCCAAAAATCCCCAAAATCCCCCCAAAATCCCCTAAACCCCCAAAATCCTCGAAATCCCAGCCCCGAATTTCCCCCAAAACCCCCGAAATCCCCAAAAGCCCGGAATTTGCCCCAAAAGCCCCGAATTTGCCCCCAAACCCACGTGTAGGCAGCCAGGCTGGAGTCGTAGGTTGTCTTCACTCCGTAATTCTCCTCGTTGAATTTGAACATCTCGTTGGGATCCCAACCGTTGGACTGCGGGGTTGGGGATTGGGGTTTGAGGATTTTGGGGGATTTTGGGGAAATTTGGGGGAATTTGGGGAATTTGGGGGAATTTGGGGCAATTTCAGGGGAATTTGGGGGGAATTTTGGAGGATTTTGGGGAAATTTGGGGATTTTGGGGAAATTTGGGGGAAATTTGGGGATTTTGGGAAATTTGGGGAATTTTGGGGGAATTTCCAGGATTTTGGGGAATTTTGGGGGATTTAGGGGAATTTTGAGGATTTTTGGGGAATTTGGGGTTTTTTTGGGGATTTGGGGGAATTTCAGGGGATTTTGGGGGATTTTGCATTATTTGAGGGGAATTTTGGGGGAATTTCAAGGATTTTTGAGGATTTTGGGGGAATTTTGAGGGATTTTGGGGTAATTTCGGGTGATTTCGGGAAATTCAGGAGATTTTGGGGGGAATTTCGGGGTAAATTCAGCCGATTTCAGGGGTTTTTGGGTTAATTTTGGGTCAATTTGGGGCGATTTTGGGTAATTTAGGGGTAATTTCATGGGATTTTGGGGTTTTTGGGGTAATTTTGGGGTAAATTCAGCTGATTTCAGGTAATTTTGGGGTAAATTCTGTCAATTTCGGGTAATTTTGGGTCAATTTGGGTCAATTTGGGGTAATTTTGGGGTAAATTCTGCCAATTTAGGGTAATTTTGGGTCAATTTTGGGTATTTTTGAGGTAAATTGGGCCAATTTCGGGTAATTTTGGGTTAATTTGGGTCAATTTCAGGTAATTTTGGGGTAAATTGAGCCAATTTTGCGGTAATTTCGGGTGATTTTGGGGTGATTTTGGGTAATTTAGAATAGTTTTGGGTAATTTTGGGTGATTTTGGGGTAATTTTAGGGTGATTTTCGGGTGAATTTTTGGGGTAATTTCAGGTGAATTTTGGGGTAATTTTGGGGTAATTTTGGGTGAATTTTGGGTGAATTTTGGGTAATTTTGGGAGATTTTGGGTGGATTTTGGGGTGAATTTTGGGTAATTTTGGGTAAATTTGAGTAATTTTGGGGAATTTTGGATGCTTTTGGGGGAATTTCGGGGGAATTTTGGGGTAATTTTGGGATAATTTTGGGGTGAATTTTGGGTGATTTTATGGTGATTATTGGGTAATTTCAGGTAATTTTGGGTGAATTTGGGTGAATTTTGGGGTGATTTTGGGGTAATTTGGGGTGATTTTGGGGTGATTTTGGGGATTTTGGGGATTTTGGGTGATTCTGGGGGAATTTTGGGGGAATTTTGGCTAATTTTGGGGTGATTTTGGATGATTTTATGGTGAATTTTGGGGTGAATTTCGGGTGAATTTTGGGTGATTTTGGGGTAATTTTGGGGTGAATTTTGGGGTAATCTCGGGTGGATTTTGGGATGAATTTTGGGGTGATTTTGGGGTAATTTTGGGGTAATTTTGGGTGAATTTTGGGGTAATTTTGGGGTAATTTTGGGGTAATTTTGGATGATTTTATGGTGAATTTTGGGTGATTTTGGGGTGATTTTGGGGTAATCTCGGGTGGATTTTGGGATGAATTTTGGGCGATTTCGGGTCTCTCCCCACCAGGTCAGACTCCAGGTCGTAGTCGTCGCTGCCCTCGCCGCCCTCCCAGCGTTCCAGAACCTTCTCCCTGTGCTCTCCGTTCAGCCTCAGGCTGCCGGCGATCGCCGAGTCCGTGAACTTGTCTGGGAAATCAGGATTTTGGGGTGAAAACAAGGAAAAATGGGAAAAACGGGGTGGGAGAGATGGAGTGAACCAAATCCTGGGGGGATTCTACCCAAATTCTGTGGGGTTTTCCTCAAAGTGAACCAAATTCTCCTAAAAATGAACCAAATTCTCCTCAAAATTACCCAAATTCAATGGGGTTTTCCCCAAAATGAACCAAATTGTCCCCAAAATGACCCAAATTCGATGCAATTCTCCCCAAATTCAATGGGATTTTCCCCAACATGAACAAAATTCTCCCCAAAATGAACTAAATTGTCCCCAAAATGAACCAAATTCTCCTCAAAATGACCCAAATTCAATGGGATTCTCCCAAAAATGAACCAAATTCTCCCATAAATGAACCAAATTCCGTGGGATTTTCCCCAAAATGACCCAAATTCAATAGAGTTCTCCCCAAAATGACACAAATTTTCCCAAAAATGACCCAAATTCAATAGGATTCTCCCCAAAATAAACCAAATTCTCCCCAAAATGAACCAAATTCTCCTAAAAATGAACCAAATTCTCCCATAAATGAACCAAATTTCATGGGATTCTTCCCAAAATGAACCAAATTGTCTCCAAAATGACCCAAATTCAATAGGATTCTCCCAGAAAGACCTAAATTTTCCCAAAAATGACCCAAATTTCATGGGATTCTCCCCAAAATAACCCAAGTTCTCCCCAAAATGAACTAAATTCTCCCCAAAATGACCAAAATTTCATGGGATTTTCCCCAAAATGAACTAAATTGTCCCCAAAATGACCCAAATTCAATAGCATTCTCCCCAAAATGACACAAATTTTCCCAAAAATGACCCAAATTCAATAGGATTCTCCCCAAAATAACCCAAGTTCTCCCCAAAATGAACTAAATTCTCCTCAAAATGACCCAAATTATCCCCAAAATGACCCAAATTTCATGGGATTTTCCCCAAAATGACCCAAATTGTCCCCAAAATGACCCAAATTTAATGGGATTCTCCCCAAAATGAAATAAATTCTCCTCAAAGTGACCCAAATACAATTGGATTCTCCCCAAACTCACTCAGAATGCCCAAAAATCCCCAAAATCTGCTGAGAAATCCCCAAATACCCCAAAATTCTCAAAATTCAATGGGAACAACTCCAAAATCCCCACAAATTCACCCAAAATCACCCCAAAAACCTCCCAAATTCCCTCCAAATCCCCGGGAAAAATCCCAAAATGACCAAAAATGTCCCAAAATCGGCAGAATTCACCCCAAAAATCTCACCTCTGGTGGCAAAGGTGAGGTCAATGTTCCAAAATCTCAGCAGGACGATGTCCAGCGGCCGGAAAATCCCCAAAATCCCCAAAAATCCCCCAAAAATCACCCCAAAAACCTCTCAAATTGTCTATAAATTATTGGAAATTTCCCAAAATCGGCAGAATTCACCCCAAATCTGACTCACCCCTGGTGGCAAAGGCCAAGTCCACGTTCCTGAATCTCAGCAGGACGATGTCCAGCGGCCGGAAAATCCCCAAAAATCCCCCAAAATCACCCCAAAATCCCCCAAATTCACCCCAAAAACCTCTCAAATCTCTCCAAAATCAGCAGAAAAAATCCTAAAATGAGCAGAAATTTCCCAAAATCGGCAGAATTCACCCCAAAAATCTCACCTCTGGTGGCAAAGGCCAAATCAACATTCCGAAATCTCAGCAGGACGATGTCCAGCGGCCGGAAAATCCCCAAAATCCCCCAAAATCCCCAGAAAATCACCCAAATTCACCCCAAAAACCTCTCAAATTCACCCCAAATAAATGGAAATGTCCCAAAATCGGCAGAATTCACCCCAAATCTGACTCACCCCTGGTGGCAAAGGCCATGTCCACGTTCCTGAACCTGAGCAGGACGATGTCCAGCGGCCGGAACACCATGGTGTCCACGATGTCCTCGCGGCGGGGGAGGGGCAGGGGACGGGGTGGGGAGGGCGGGGCGGGGGCGGGGAGGGGCAGGGGTGGGGAGGGGCGGCGGTGCACGGCGTCCAGAGCCAGCTCGAACTGGTTTGGGGAGAAAAACGGCGAGATTGGGAAAAAAAATCAAAATTTGGGGGAAATTTGGGGAGAAAATGGGGAATTTTGGGGGAAATTTGGGAAAATTTCGGGGAAATTTGGGGGAATTTGGGGGAAATTTGGGGATTTTGGGGGAAAAAAAATCAAAATTTGGGGAAATTTGGAGGAAAATTGGGGAAAAAATGGGGAATTTTGGGGGAAAAACAGGGATTTAGGAGGAAAAAATCGAAATTTGGGGGAAATTTGGGGAGAAAATTGGGAAATTTGGGGAAAAAAATGGGGAATTTAGGGGGAAATTGGGAGATTCGGGGGGAAAAAATGGAAATTTGGGGGAAATTTGGGGGGAAAATGGGGAATTTAGAGGGAAAATGGGAAATTTGGAGAGGAAATTTGGGAAAAATGAGACATTTGGGGGAAAAATGGGAAATTTGGGGGAAAAAAATCCGAATTTTGGGAGAAAAATGGCGGAATTTGGGCAGAAATTGGGAAATTTGGGAGGAAAAAATGGGGAATTTGGGGAGAAAATTGGGACATTTGGGCAGAAATTGGGAATTTTGGGTGGAAAAGTGGGAAATTTGGAGAGGAAATTGGGAAATTTGGGGAGAAATTGGGAAATTTGGGAGGAAAAATGGGGAATTTGGGGAGAAAAGTGGGGAATTTGGAGAGAAAATTGGGAAATTTGGGGGGAATTTTGGGGGAAAATTGGGAAATTTGGGAGAAAAAAATCACAATTTTGGGGGAAAAATGGGGAAATTTGGGCAGAAATTGGGGAATTTGGGGAAATTTGGGTAATTTGGAGAGGAAATTGGGAAATTTGGGGAGAAATTGGGAAATTTGGGAGGAAAAATGGGGAATTTGGGGAGAAAATTGGGGAAATTTGGGCAGAAATTGGGGAATTTGGGGGAAATTTGGGTAATTTGGGGTTCTGTGGGTGTTAATTAGTGTGTAATTGTGGTTAATTGCTGCTGACCTTGGCGCTCAGAGTGCGGAAAATTCCCTCGAAGGTGCAACCGCTGCGAACTCTGACCTCGGCCGTGGAGCCCTGGGGGACAGAGAGTGACCACTGAGTGACCACTGACCACTGAGTGACCACTGAGTGACCATCAGTGACCACTGACCACTGAGTGACCACTGAGTGACCACTGAGGGACCACTGAGTGACCATCAGTGACCAGTGAGGGACCACTGAGTGACCACTGACCACTGAGTGACCAGGGAGTGACCACTGAGTGACCAGAGTGACCCCAAATGACCCCAGAGTGACCCCAAACCCCAAGTGCTGCCATGACCCCTGAATGACCCCAACTGACCCTTCAGTTACCCCAGAGTGACCTCAAAGTGACCTCGAGTGACCTCATCAGCCCCAAACTCCCAACTGACCCCTCGCTGACCCTTCAGTGACCCCGAGTGACCTCATGACCCCCAAATTCCCAATTTCACAGAAATTCCCTCAAATCCCCCAAATTTCATGCAGAATCCCCAAAATTCCCCCAAAAAAACTCAAAATTCCCCCAAATCTCAGAAAAAATCCCCAAATTCCCCCCAAATTCCCCCGAATTTCCCCCAATTCTCCCAAATTTCCCCCAATTCTCCCAAATTCTCCCAAATTTCACAGAAAATCCCCAAAATCCTCCCAAATCTGATAGAAATTCCCACAAATCTCCCACAAAATCCCCAAAAATCCCCAAAAAATGCCCAAATTCCCCCAAAAATCCCCAAAATCCTCCCAAATCCCCCAGAAAATCCCCAAATCTCCCAAATTTCCCCCAAAAAATCCCCAAATTTCCCCCAAATCTCACAGAAAATCCCCAAATCTCCCAAATTTCCCCCAAAAAATACCCAAATTTCCCCCAAATCTCACAGAAAATCCCCCGAAATCTCCCCAAATCTCACACAAAATCCCCAAATTCCCCCAAATCTCATAGAAATTCCCCCAAAAACCCCCAAATTCCCCCAAATCCCCCCAAATCTCCCCAAATCTCCCCAAATCCCCAATTCTCTCACCACGCCTGCCGTCAGCACGTGCAACATCCTCGAGTTGTTGTAAACTCCTTCGAACACCTGAGTTCGGGAGGTCAAAGGTCACGGGGCTGCTAACCCCAAATTCGGGGGTTTGGGGGTTTTGGGGGATTTTTGGGGATTTTTGGGGATTTTTTTGGGATTTTTTGGGAATTTTTGGGGATTTTTTTGGGATTTTTTTGGAATTTTCTAGGGATTTTTGGGAGATTTTTTTGGGTTTTTTCAGGTTTTTTGAGGATATTTTTGGGATTTTTTTGGAATTTTTGGGGATTTTTTTGGGATTTTTTGGGGATTTTTTGGGGGTTTTCTCAGGTGCTTTTTTAGAGTTTTTTGAGGATATTTTTTGGGATTTTTTTTGAGTTAGTTGGGGTTTTTTGGGGATTTTTTGGAATTTTTTTGGGATTTTTCAGGGTATTTTTTGGGGCTTTTTTGGGGGTTTTTTGGGGATTTGTTTTTTTTGTTTTTTGGGGATTTTTTGGGGATTTTTAGGGGGATTTTGGGGGATTTTTTGGGAATCTTTGGGGATTTTTTCAGGATTTTTTTGAGGTTCTTTGGGGAGTTTCTTTTAATGTTTTTCGGGATTTTTTGTGAGTTTTATTTTATTTTTTGAGAATTGTTTGGGGTTTTTTCAGGGTTTTTTGGGGTTTTTTTTTTGTTTTTTAGGGAATTTTTTGAGGATCTTTGGGGATTATTTAGGATTTTTTTGGGGTTTTTTTAGGGATTTTTCTGGGGATTTTTTTGGGGAATTTTTTGGGGATTTTTGGGGTTTTTTGAGGATTTTTTTGGGGAATTTTTGGGGTTTTTTTGGGGGTTTTGGGGGGATTTTTTGGGGGTTTTTTGGGGATTTTTTGGGGATTTTTAGGATTTTTTTTGGGTTCTTACCGGGGATTTTCCCATGGCTTGTGCCCTGTGGAGAAATTCAGAAAAAAAATGAATTAAAAAAGATCCAAAATTTGGGAATTTTGGGTCAAAAATCCTCATTATGGAGATTCCAACACCTGAGACCCCAAAAGCTGCAATTCCAACCCAAAAATTGAACCCAAGATCCCCCAAAATTCAACCCAGGATGCTCTAAATGCCCAAAAATCCCCAAAAATCCCCAAAAATCTCACCCAGAATCCTAAAAATCCCCCAAAATGCCCAAAAACCTCCCAAAAATCACTCCCGAAATCCTCTAAATCCCCAAAAATCAAAGAAATCTCTCAAAAATCTCACCCAAAATCTCCCAAAAATTGCCCCAAAACGCTCTAAATCCTCCAAAAATCCTCCAAAAATCCCACCCAGGACCCCCAAAGGGATCCAAACCCCCCAAAATTCCCCCAAAATTCCCACAAAATTCCCCCAAATTCCCCCAAAACTCCCCCAAATCTCACCCAGGATGCTCCAAATTCCCAAAATTCTCCCAAATCTCACCCAAATTCACCCCAAATTCTCCCAAAATTCCACCAAATCTCACCCAGGATGCCTAAATCCCTCCAAATTCCCCTAAATCCACCCAAATTCCCCCAAATTCTCTCAAAAGTCCCCAAATCTCACCCAGGATGCTCCAAATTCACCCAAAATTCCCCCAAATTCCCCTAAATCCCCCAAAATTCCCCCAAATCTCACCCAGGAAGCCCCAAAATTCCCCAAATCCACCCAAATTCGCCCCAAATCCACCCAAACTCCCCCGAATTCTCCCCAAATCCCCCAAAATTCTCCCAACATCACCCAAATTCCCCTAAATCCACCCAAATTCGCCCCAAATCCCCCAAATCTCACCCAAAATCCCTAAAATTTCCCAACCCCAAACCCCCCCCAAGCCCTCCCCACCCCTCCCCCACTCACCTGCCGCCCCCCGCCGCCCCTCCCCCCCCCGGCGGCCCCTCCCCCACCCCTCCCCCTCCCCCACCCCCGCCGGCGGGGGGAGGGGACGAGCTGGGGGCTTTGCGGGGCTGCGGAGGGGGCGGCGGGGCCGGGAGAGGCTTCAGCATGGCCGGGGGGTGGTTCCGGGGGGTTTCCGGGGGGATTCGAGGGGATTCGAGGGGATTTTGGGGTGAATTTGGGGGATTTTGGGGCTCCGGGGCTCGGCGGCCCTCAGGCCGCGGCGGAGCCCTGAGGGGGCGGAGGGATCCCGGGCGAACCGCACAGAGATCCTTCCGCCGGCAGCTCCAAACCTCCCCCAACCCGCGCTTTTCCCCCTCAAACCTCCATTTCCTTCCTCCCCACCCGCGATTTCCCCACAGACCTTCAACCGCTTTCCCAAAATCCCCGTTTTTCACCCCAAAACCCGCCGCTCCGCGCCGTCAAATAGTCCCCCCAACACCGCGCATGCGTGATTCCTCCCACACCTCCCGCCCGCCAGGCGGCGCTGTCACAACCGCGGGCAGCGGAAGCGGAAGCGGAAGCGGCGCGCCCGGCGCGGAACCGGAAGAGACGCGCGGGGGGCTGTGAGGGAGGAGGAGGAGGAGGAGGAAGATCAACTTGAGGCTACCGGAGCTACCGGAGAGTCACCGGAGAGTCACCGGAGAGTCACCGGAGAGTCACCGGAGAGTCACCGGAGCTACCGGAGCTACCGGAGCGGCGGGAGAGCGGCAGGAGAGGGGCGGCGCCGCCATGGTGAGCGGGGAGGGGAGTGGGGGGGAATTGGGGAGATTTTGGGGAGATTTTGGGGAATTTGGGGGAAATTCGGGGAGATTTGGGGGAAATTTGGGGATAATGGGGGAGATTTGGGGAAAACTGGGGTAAATTCGGAGGAATTTGGAGGAAATTTGGGGAGATTTGAGGGAAATTTTGGGAAATTTAGGGAGATTTGAGGAGATTTTGGGGGAATTTGGAGGAAATTCGGGGAGATTTGGGGAGATTTGAGGGAAATTTGAGGAGATTTGGGGAGATTTGAGGGAAATTTAGGGAAAATTGGGGAGACTTGGGGGAAATTTGGGGAGATTTGGGCAAATTCGGGGAAATTTGGGGACAATTTGTGGAAGTTTTGGGAAATTTGGGGCAAATTTTGGGGAAAATTAGGGGAAATTCAGGGAGATTTGGGAGAAATTGGGGAAACTTTTGGGGCAATTTGGGTGAAATTTGGGGGAATTTGGGGAAATTGAGAGAAATTTGGGGAGATTTGGGAGAAATTGGGAGAAATTTGGGGGAAATTTGGGGAGATTTGGGAAGATTTGGGGAGATTTTGGGGGAATTTGGGAAACTTAGGGAGATTTGGGGGAATTTTGGGGAAATTTGGAGGATATTTTGAGGAAATTGGGGGAGATTTGGGGGAATTTGAGGAAATTTTGGGAAATTTGGGGAGATTTGGGAGAAATTGGGGAGATTTTGGGGGAATTTGGGGGAATTAGGGGAGATTTGATGGGAATCTGGGGAAATTTGGAGGATATTTGGGGAAATTTGGGGAAAATTGGGGGAATTAGGGGAAATTTGGGGGAAATTTGGGAGAAATCTGGGGAGATTTGGGGAAATTCGGGAAAATTTGGGGACAATTTGAGGAAATTTTGGGAAATTTGGGGGAAAATCGGGGAGATTTGGGGGAAATTTGGGGAAATTTTGGGAAATTCAGGTGAATTTGGGGAGATTTGGAGGATATTTGGAGGAATTTGGGAGGATTTGGGGGAAATTTTGGGGAATTTTGGGGGAAATTTCGGGAGATTTGGGAAGATTTGGGGGAAATTTGGGGAGAAAACAGTGGGTTTGGGGTGGATTTGGGGTATTTTAGGGTCATTCGGGGTTTTTTCGGGCAGATTTGGGATATTTTGGGGTGATTTGGGGTGTTTCGGGGTGGATTTGGGTTTTTTTGGGGTCATTTGGGGTCTTTTGGAGTCTTTTTGGGGTTATTTTGGGGTCATTTGGGGTGTTTCAGGGTGGATTTTGGGGTTTTTTGGGTTGTTTTCGGCCAATTTGGGTTATTTTGGGGAGGAATTTGGGGTTTTTCGGAGAACTTTTGGGGTTTTTTGGAGTGGATTTGGGTTATTTTGGGGTCATTTGGGGTGGATTTGGGGTCATTTGGGATTATTTTGGGGTTTTTCGGGCGGGTTTGGGGACTTTGGGTGGGTTTGGGATATTTTGGGGTCTTTTGGGGATTTTTTTGGGATATCTTGGGGCCAATTTGGGGTTTTTTGGGGATATTTTGGGGTTTTTTTGGGGCGGATTTGGGGTGTTTGGGTGGATATGGGTCATTTTGGGGAGAAATTTGGGGTTTTTGGGGTCTTTTGGGGTGAATTTGGGGTTTTTGGGGCGGATTTGGGGGTTTTGGGGAGGAATTTGGGCTGGTTTGGGGATTTTTTGGGGTTTTTGGGGATTTTTTGGGGTTTTTGGGTGGATTTTGTTTATTTTGGGGTCATTTGGGGTGTTTTGGGGCAGATTTGGGTTATTTTGGGGTGGATTTGGGTCATTTTAAGGTGGAATTTGGGGTTTTTGGGGTGTTTTGGGGGATTTTTTGTGGTTTCTTGGTACCTATTTGGGGTTTTTGGGGATTTTTTTGGGTTTTTTGGGAGAAATTTGGGGTTTTTGGGGAGGAATTTGGGTTTTTTTAGGGGCAGATTTGGGGTTTTTGTGTGGATTTGGGATATTTTGGGGTCATTTGGGGATTTTTTGGGGATTTTGGGGATTTTTTGGGGTTTTCAGGGCGGATTTGGGGTTTTTTTGGGG
Organism: Lichenostomus cassidix; assembly: GCF_008360975.1. Taxonomy (NCBI): domain Eukaryota; kingdom Metazoa; phylum Chordata; class Aves; order Passeriformes; family Meliphagidae; genus Lichenostomus; species Lichenostomus cassidix. The sequence continues at coordinate 5,058 of NW_028147304.1, read as the reverse complement.
AGGAATTTGGGTTATTTTGGGGATTTTTTGTGGTTTTTTGGGACCTATTTGGGATTTTTTGGGGATTTTTTGGGTTTTTTCAGCGGATTTGGGTTATTTTGGGGTCATTTCAGGTGTTTTTGGGAGGATTTGGGGGTTTTGGGGGATTTTTTTGGGGTTTTTGGGGATTTTTTGGGGTTTTTGGGAGGAATTTGGGTTATTTTGGGGTCATTTCGGGTGGTTTTGGGAGGATTTGGGTTATTTTAGGGTGGAATTTGGGGATTTTTTGGGGTTTTTGGGCTCAATTTGGGATCAGCACAATCCAACTCGACGCCAATTTGGGGAAATTTTAGCCAATTTTAGTGAAACCAACAAACTTTGGGTTTCAATTCACGAAACTTTCGCTTTTTCCCAAAACCTCACTTTGATTTTTTTCTCTTTTTTCTCGTTTTTTTTCTCTTTTTTCCCATTTTTTTTCTGTTTTTTCCCATTTTTTCCCTTTTTTTCCCCATTTTCTCTCCCCCAGCGCCCCCCCCGCCCCCCCCCAGCGCCATGAGCGACCCCTCGGGGGGGGGGGATGGTCGGGAGCCCCAAAACCCCCCGAATTCACCCCAAAAAACCCCAAAATCGCCCCAAAACTCCTCGGGAGCGCTGCGGGAGCCCCGAAAACCCCAAAAAACCCCAAATTCGCCCCAAAAATCCCCAAATTCGCCCCAAAAATCCCCAAATTCGCCCCAAAAATCATCAAATTCGGAACAAAAATCCCCAAATTCGGCACAAAAACCCCCAAATTCGCCCCAAAAATCTCCAAATTTGCCCCAAAATTCCCCGAATTTGCCCCAAAACTTCTCAAATTTGCCCCAAAACGTCTCAAATTGGCCCCAAAACCTCCCGATTTCACCCCAAAACCCCCAAATTTCCCCGAATTCTCCCCAAAACTCCCTAAATTCTCCCCAAAATCCCCTAAATTTTTCCCAAAACGGCCTGAATTCACCCCAAAATCCTCTAAATTCTCCCCAAAACTCACCGAATTTCCCCCAAAACTCCCCAAATTCTCCCCAAAATCCCCTAATTTTTTCCCAAAATCCCCCAAATTCCTCCCAAAACTCCCTAAGTTCACTCCAAAACTCCTTAAATTCTCCCCAAAACTCCCCCAATTTTCCCCAAAATCCCCTAAATTTCCCTGAAAACTCTCTGAATTTTTCCCAAAATCCCCTAAATTCCTCCCAAAACCCCCTAAATTCTCACCAAAATCCTCTGATTTCACCTCAAAACTCTCCAAGTTCTCCTCAAAACCCCCTAAATTCCTTCCAAAACCCCCCAAATTTCCCCCAAAACTCCCTAAATTCTCCCCAAAACCCCCCAAATTTCTCCCAAATCTCCCCGAATTTCCCCAAAACCCCCTAAATTTCCCCAAAACCCCTAAATTTCCCCCAAAACCCCTAAATTCTCCCCAAAATTCTTTAATTTCGCCCAAAATTCTTTAATTTCGCCCCAAAATCCCCAAAACTCCCGACCTCCCAAAACTCCCGATTTTCCCCAAATCTCCCAAATTCTCCCCAAATCCCCAAATTTCCCCAAAAACCCCCAAATTCCTCCAAAATCTCCCCAAATTTCCCCAAAACTCCCAAATTTTTCCCAAAATCCCCTAAATTCCTCCCAAAACCCCCCAAATTCCCCCAAAATCCCCTAAATTCTCCCCAAAATCCCCTAAATTCCTCCCAAACCCCCAAATTTCCCTAAACTCCCAAATTCACCCCAAAATCCCCACCACCCCAAACCCCTAAATTGCCCTGAAAACTCCCAATTTTTCCCAAAATCCCCCAAATTCCCCCCAAATCCCCCCGAACTCCCCCCGGCCCGCCCCGGGCTGGCGCGACTTCTGCCAGCGCCAGGCCCGCGCGGCGGCGCGCGACTTCGCTCGGCGCTATCGCGACTTTGTCGCGACTCAGCCGCAGCTGGGCGGCCCGGGAGCCGCCGCCGCCTTCTCGCGCCGCTTCGCCAGGAACTTTCTGGAACATTTCGAGGCCGAAGTGTGGCGAGCGGCGGGCGAGCGGGGTGGGGGAGGGGAGGGCGGGGCGGCGCCCCTCCCCCCGCCGGCGGGGCTGCTGTCGCGACACGGGGCGGGGGGGAGGGGGGAGGAGTTTTGGGGTGAAATCGTGGGGTTTCGGGGAGTTGCCGGGGGCAGGGCGGAGTTGGGTGGGGTTGAGCCGAAATTGGCTGAAATTGACCCAAAATTGGGTGACATTGACCCGAAATTGGCTGAAAATCACCCAAAATCGGCCGGAATTGACCCAAAATCGGCCGAATTTGACCCGAAATCAGCTGAATTTGACCCAAAATTGGCCGGAAATCACCCGAAATTGGCCGGAATTGACCCAAAATTGGCTGAAAATCACCCAAAATCGGCCGAAATTGACCCAAAATCGGCCGAATTTGACCCGAAATCGGCCGGAAATCACCCGAAATCGGCCGAATTTGACCCAAAATCGGTCGGAATTGGCCCGAAATCGGCTGAAAATCGCCCAAAATCGGCCGGAATTGACCCAAAATTGGCCGGAATTGACCCGAAATCGGCCGAAAATCACCCAAAATCGGTTCAGATCGGAGCGATTTCGCCCCAAAATCTCCCGATTTTGCCCCAAAATTCCGCGATTTCCCCCCAAAATCCCCAAAAATCGCCCCAAAATCCCCGAATTTCGCCCCAAAATCTCCCGATTTCGCCCCAAAATCCCCCAAAATCGCCCCAAATTTCCCCGGAATCTCCCGAAATTCCGCCGAAATCTCCCCAAACCGCCCCGAGGTCGCTCCGGATTTCCCCGAAATCGCCCGAAATCGACCCAAAATCGCCCCAAACCTCCCCGATTTCTCCCCAGATCTCCCCGAAACCTCCCGAAATTTCACCGAAATCTCCCCAAATCGCCCCAAAATCGCCCGAAATCGACCCAAAATCTCCTCGAACGGACCTAAAATCTCCCCAAACGCACCCGAAATCCCCCGAAATCGCCCCAAAATCGCCCCAAACCGACCCAAAATCTCCCCAAACCGACCCAAAATCCCCCGAAATCGACCCAAAATCGCCCCCAACGGACCCAAAATCGCCGTTTTTCGCCCCAAAACCCAAAGCCCGCAAACGCTTCTCTCTCCGCAGCGTCGGGCGCTCGGTCCGCGGGATGCTGCAGTGGCGCTCGGCCGAGTCCCAAAATCCCCCAAATTCCACCCAAAACCCGCCCCCGAACCCCCCGAACCCCCAGAACCCCCAAAATCCCCCGATTTCGCCCCAAAACGCGGAGCCCTGGGCGCGCCAGGGGCAGCTGCGGCTGCTGGAGGAGCAGAATTTGGGGAGTTTTGGGGCTTTTTTGGGGGTTTTGGGGCGGCGGGGGGGGAGGGGCGCGGGGGGGGAGGGGCGGCGCTGCAGGATGAGGATCCGCGGGGAAGGGGAGGGGGCGGCGCTGGAGCTGTTCGTGCCCCCCAAGGTGAGATTTGGGGTGAAAAATGGGGATTTTGGGCAAAAATTAAAAATGGGAAAATTCGGGGAAAAAATGGTTAAAATTTGGGGAGAAATTGGGGTAAAAATGGGGGAAATTTGGGAAATGGGGAGGGGCGGCGCTGGAGCTGTTCGTGCCCCCCAAGGTGAGATTTTGGGGTGAAAAATGGGGATTTTGGGCAAAAATTAAAAATTTGGGACAAAAAATGGGAAAAATCGGGGAAAAAATGGGAAAATTTGGGGAGAAATTGGGGGAGAAATGAGGGAATTTGGGAAATGGGGAGGGGGCAGCGCTGGAGCTGTTCGTGCCGCCCAAGGTGAGATTTGGGGTGAAAAATGGGGATTTTGGGCAAAAATTAAAAATTTGGGACAAAAAATGGGAAAAATCGGGGAAAAAATGGGAAAATTTGGGGAGAAATTGGGGGAGAAATGAGGGAATTTGGGGGTAATTGGGGAAATGGGGAGGGGGCGGCGCTGGAGCTGTTCGTGCCCCCCAAGGTGAGGTTTTGGGGCGAAAAACCGCGATTTTGGGCAAAAATGAAAAATGGGGGAAATCGGGAAAATTTGGGAAAATTTTAGGGGAAATTTGGGGTAAAAATGGTTAAAATTTGGGGGAAAAATGGGGAAGAAAATGGGAAATTTGGGGAATTGGGGAAATGGGGAGGGGGCGGCGCTGGAGCTGTTCGTGCCCCCCAAGGTGAGGTTTGGGGCGAAAAACCGCGATTTTGGGCAAAAATGAAAAATGGGAAAAATTGGGGTAAAAAACAGGGAAAAAATCGGGAAAAACCAGGAAAAAATGGGAAAAAGCAGGGAAAATGGGAAAAAATTGGGGAAAAAATCGGGAGAAAATGGGAAAAAAACGGAAAAAATGGGGAAAAATGGGAAAAAATGGAAAAAACCAGGAAAAATCGGGGAAATGGGAAAATATGGGGAAAATCGGGAAAAAACAGGGGAAAATGGGGAAAATCGGGAAAAATTGGGAAAAAATGGGGAGAAATTGGGGTAAAAATCGGGAAAAAATGGGAAAAAAAACCGGGGGAAAATCGGGAAAAAACAGGAAAAATGGGGAAAAAATCGGGAAAAAAGGGGAAATGGGAAAAAATCAAGAAAAAATTGGGAAAAATGGGGAAAAATGGAGAAAAAATGGGAAAAAATTGGGGAAAAAATCGGGAAAAAAACAGGAAAAAATGGAAAAAAATCGGGAAAAAACCAAGAAAAAATGGGAAAAAAATCGGAAAAAAATAGGAAAAATCGGAAAAAAAAGGTGAAAAAATCGGGAAATCGGGTAAAAAAGGTTTCTGGTGTATTTCGATCTCCGAACCCCCAAAACTCTCTGATTTCTCCCCAAATCGCCCTCAGGCCGCCAAGCCGCGGTTGGTCCTTCCGTGCGCCGCGCTGGCAGCGAGTCCCGCAGCGTCCGGCTGCAGCTTCCGCATCGCGGTGAGAAACCGACAGGGATGGGAACCAGTTTGGGGGAATTTGGGGTTTTTGGGGGAATTTGGGGGGAATTGGGGAGGTTGGTGTGGTTTTTTGGGGATTATTGGGGGGTTTTTGGGGTTTTTTAAGAGGTTTTTTTGAGGTTTTTTGTGGTT
>NW_028147303.1:0-2044 GCF_008360975.1 Lichenostomus cassidix | reverse complement strand
GTGGTTAGTTGTATAAGCTGCTCTCACAGAAGGAAGAGCCTGACTGTGCTACTACTTACACACAAAGAGATCTATTTGTTTACTCTCTAAATAATTCATGCACCTGTGTCTGTGCATGGTACACTTGAAGACACTTTTATTTCTCTTTAGCAGGCAAAGTATAATTTCAAACAGAGCAGAATATTTGACATTATCATTCCATTGTCTTTTTTAAAATGTGCTCATTTTTAAGTTAAGAAACCTCACTCAAAGCTCAAGAACTAAAAAAATTATTTTCCGCTTTTCTTTATATAATCCACAGCATCATTTAGACGCTGATTGTTTAGCTATGTGGATTTTCTTCCTCAGAATGTAATGAGACCCAGCTGGTTTTATTATTCTACAGGTGATGATGTTGCGGGTTTTCTATTTTCATATTATTGATAAAATATTATTGTGAAGAATAAGGGTAGATAAAACATTCAAAATACTATTTATATTTCTTTCCTATTCGGATTCAAAATAATTGTAAAAACCAGCTAGTTTTTAAAATATGTCATATATAAATTTATAAGGGTATTAATAAATTAGAGGTTTAAAGAAGTTGGAATATATGCACATATTTTTACATATATATTTAATGGCAAAATTTTATGTAAAAAATAGCATTAACCTGTTTTAACCAATAACATTAACCTGTTTTCTTCTGCATAGCCAGTGGAGAAGAATTAACAACTCTATAAATTGATGCAGGTCTCAGGTGGACAGAATTATCTCTTTAAACTCTTTCTCTTTTTCTTCTTTGGCATCATACTAAATCCCAGCTTTTCTGATGCAGGCGCACTGATATGCCCATTTTAAGCAAAGATGGCAGGTAACGTATTTAAAAATAGTTCTGTTCCTTTTAAGGCTACTATGATGCCCAATTGTGTCAGATTAGCAGATGACACAACACAGACAGATGGTTAGAACATGAAGCAGTAAGTATTCTTTAGTTAAATGTTAATGTATTTATTCCTATACTTTGACGAAGATAGACAATATCAATACACTAACTCTAGGAGGCTTAAAATATCAAAGATACATTTGAACTAAAATGAAAATAGACACATCATCCAAAACATAAAGTTACTATAAGAACGAAACTCCAGTTTATCAAGTTATGTAGTAGTCTGTTCTTGTCAAAAACTTACAACATGATTTTATGCTAAATATTTGCATCTGTTGAATGTAACAGCTATATGTTAACTATGAATAGGCTCAAAACACATAGTAACTTAAACTTTAGGAAATTAAAATATGTTCTTAAGATAAAAGGATGAAAAATACCAGGAAATAACACTGCTTTTCCTGCCTTGAGCCTCATGATCTTGCTGAGAAGCCTTGATCAAACACATGTGAGGCACAGATTTAATTATAAGGAAATGTAGTTCTGCTACATTTCCTTATAACATATAATACAAAATAAGGACATAGAATACAAAGTAAGTTTTCTCCCTCAAAATGAAATGTGTTCTAAAACCTTTGCAATCAAAACTAAAAATGCTATGATGGAGTTATACTATGTAAAAAAAAATGTTTTAATCCATAAGTGTGCTGTTTTGTTGCCTTGGACCATCTTGAACTGTTCTTACTTCTTTTTAATTGGTTAGAATTGTTGATGTCATTTTCTAAATGGCAGGATCTAGGAACAAATAATGCTTTTGATTCACTGTTTATGTCTATGATAATATGCAGACATTAATAAGAATGACTGTTACTTGTATTCAACAAACGTCTGATTTCATTTTTATTCCTTGCAGAAAGATAAATCCAATATTTAGACAGTTGTACTCCTCTTATAGCTTCTATTTGCTCTGGGGACCAGAAGAGGAGGTTGTAATTTCCCGTTGACTATTATCTGCCATTAAGGTCCTTCTGTTACAGTATTTGCAGGTAGAAATGAAATTTGTCATATGCTTGTTTGGTTTTTTGTTTGGTATTTCTTCCCCTCTGTAGCTGGGTATTTTGCAAAATATTTATAAAGTTTCCTGTGTTTTGAATCTGTTCACATGACCTGTAAAAG
>NW_028147302.1:0-20577 GCF_008360975.1 Lichenostomus cassidix | reverse complement strand
ACCTTAGTTTGGGAATGAGATCCGAGCAGGGAATGGGGTGGGAACAGCAGAAATGGGGACAGTGGGGACATTTTACCGATTTTCAGTCGGGTAATCCCATATATTTTAGTTTGGGAATGAGATCCGAGCGGGAATTGGGTGGAGACAGAAAAATGGGGACAATGGGGACATTTTCCCAATTTCCCCTCAAATAATCCCACACACCTCACCTTGGGAATGAGATCCGAGTGGGAATTCAGGCAGGAAAACCCCAAAAGGGGGACAATGGGGCAATTTTTCCTATTTTCACTCAGATAATCCCACAGGAGATCTGAGAGGGAATTTTGGCAGAAAAACCCCAAAATGGGGACAATGGGAACAATTTTCCTGATTTTCCTTCGAAAAATCCCACAGACATCACTTTGGGAACGAGATCCAAATGGGAATTTCATCAGGAAAACCCCAAAAAGGGGACAATGAGGACAATTTCCCCATTTTCCCTCAGATAATCCCACAAACATCACCTTGGGAATGAGATCCGAGTGGGAATTTCATCAGGAAAACCCCAAAATGGGGACAATGAGGACAATTTCCCCATTTTCCCTTGGATAATCCCAGCAGGAATTTCATCAGGAAAACCCCAAAATGGGGATAATGGGAACAATTTTCCCCATTTTCCCTCAGAAAATCCCACAGACATCACTTTGGGAACGAGATCCTAGTGGGAATTGTGGCAGAAAAACCCCAAAATGGGGACAATGAGGACATTTTCCTGATTTTCCCTTGGAAAATCCCACAAACATCACCTTGGGAACGAGATCCTAGTGGGAATTTCATCAGGAAAACCCCAAAATGGGGACAATGAGGACAATTTCCCCATTTTCCCTCAGATAATCCCAGCAGGAATTTCATCAGGAAAACCCCAAAATGGGGACAATTTTCCCAATTTTCCCTTGGAAAATCCCACAGAATCACCCCAAAATGGGGACAATGGGAACAATTTTCCCCATTTTCCCTCAGAAAATCCCACAAACATCACCTTGGGAACGAGATCCAAATGGGAATTTCATCAGGAAAACCCCAAAATGGGGACAATGAGAACAATTTTCCCGATTTTCCTTTGAAAAATCCCACAAACATCACCTTGGGAACGAGATCCTAGTGGGAATTGTGGCAGAAAAACCCCAAAATGGGGACAATGAGGACATTTTCCTGATTTTCCCTTGGAAAATCCCACAAACATCACCTTGGGAACGAGATCCTAGTGGGAATTTCATCAGGAAAACCCCAAAATGGGGACAATGAGGACAATTTCCCCATTTTCCCTCAGATAATCCCAGCAGGAATTTCATCAGGAAAACCCCAAAATGGGGACAATTTTCCCAATTTTCCCTTGGAAAATCCCACAGAATCACCCCAAAATGGGGACAATGGGAACAATTTTCCCCATTTTCCCTCAGAAAATCCCACAAACATCACCTTGGGAACGAGATCCAAATGGGAATTTCATCAGGAAAACCCCAAAATGGGGACAATGAGAACAATTTTCCCGATTTTCCTTTGAAAAATCCCACAAACATCACCTTGGGAACGAGATCCTAGTGGGAATTGTGGCAGAAAAACCCCAAAATGGGGACAATGAGGACATTTTCCTGATTTTCCCTTGGAAAATCCCACAAACATCACCTTGGGAACGAGATCCAAATGGGAATTTCATCAGAAAAACCCCAAAATGGGGACAATTTTCCCAATTTTCCCTTGGAAAATCCCACAGAATCACCCCAAAATGGGGACAATGGGGACAATTTTCCCCATTTTCGCTCGGAAAATCCCACAGACCTCACCTCGGGAACGAGATCCAAATGGGAATTTCATCAGAAAAACCCCAAAAAGGGACAATGAGGACAATTTCCCCGTTTTCTGCCCAGGTTGGGTTTCCCAGCGCAGGTGCAGAGTTGGAACAAATCCCAAAAAACTCGCCAGACGGGATGGACAATAGGATGTGGGTTGGGATGGGGGAGAAGGACAGGGGTGGGTTCGGGAGGGAAATTTTTAACCCTAAAATGGGGATTTTAATGCTGAAATTGGGATTTTAATGCTGAAATTTTAATTTTAATCATAAAGTCATTGCTTTGATCATAAAGTCATAATTTTAATCATAAAATCATCATTTTAATAATAAAATCATCATTTTAATCCTAAAGCCACGGGAGGGTTTTGACCCTAAAATCATCGTTTTCACCCTAAAATCATAATTTTAATTATAAAATTATCATTTTTAATCATAAAATCGTCATTTTAATCCTAAAACCAAGGGAGGGTTTTGATCCTAAAATCACCATTTTAACCCTAAAATCCGAATTTTAAATCTGAAATAATTTGGGGTTTTTAGGAACCTTAAAAAGGGATTTTTTTTCCCAAACCCCCACAGCCTTCCCAGGCTCTGGAATGTTTATTATATATATAATATATAATATTTATAATATATTTTATATAATAATATTTTATATAATATTTATATAATATTTATGTAATATTTATATAATATTTATAGAATATTTATAGAATATTTATAGAATATTTATAGAATATTTTAGCTCTGCACTTTTATGGGCAGAGATAATAATAATAATAACAAAATAATAATAATAATAATAATAATAATAATAATAATAATAATAAATCCCACCTTTATTTTTAAATTTTTTAAAATTTTTTCCCTTCAACTCCTCCAGGATTTATCTCACTATTTTCCCCCGGAGGGACAATTTGAATATAAATATATCAAATTTGAATATAAAAACATTTCTATCAAAATTTAAATATAAAAACATTTCCATCCGATTTTTATATAAAAATATTTCCATAAAATTTGAATAAATCCGAAAAAACCTCGCCAGGCTTTGCCAAGGAAATCAGAGCTCAGGGATTGAAGGCAAAATTATTCAAATCCACATTTTTTCCTGGCAAAATCCTCTTCCCCAGCAGCTGCTCCGGTTGGTTTGGGGTCAGGATTAATTAAGGATTATTTAATTAGGATTTCCATAACGAGCAGAGCTGATTCCTTCCGCCAGCTTCCCCAAAAAATCCCGGGAAGGGAAGGAATTTTGGGTCATTTGGGTGGAAAATGAGGATTCAACCTCTTTGCCTTTATTTTAAAGAGAAATCAAACTAATGTTTTAACTTTTAAGTGATGGGATGAAGTGGGATTTGGGAATTTTTGGGGAATTTTTTGGGAATCTTTTGGGAATTTTTGGGGGAATTTTTTTGGGATTTGAGGGCAGGGATTTGGGAATTTTTGGGGAATTTTTGGGGAATTTTTGGGGAATTTTTGGGGAATTTTTGGGGAATTTTTGGGATTTGGGAATTTTGGGGATTTTTTTGGGATTTGAGGACAGGGATTTGAGAATTTTGGGGGATTTTTTTGGGATTTGAGGACAGGGATTTGGGAAATTTTGGGGAATTTTTGGGGAATTTTTGGGGAATTTTTGGGGAATTTTTGGGGAATTTTTGGGGATTTGGGAATTTTGGGGAATTTTTTTGGGATTTGAGGACAGGGATTTGGGAATTTTTGGGGATTTTTGGGGAATTTTTGGGGATTTGAGGGCAGGGATTTGGGAATTTTGGGGGATTTTTTTAGGATTTGAGGACAGGGATTTAGGAATTTTTGGGGAATTCTTGGGGAATCTTTTGGGATTTGAGGACAGGGATTTGGGATTTTGGGGGGAAATTTTTTGGGAATTTTGGGGGATTTTTTTGGGATTTGAGGACAGGGATTTGGGGATTTTTTTGGGAATTTGAGGACAGGGATTTGGGAATTTTTGGGGAATTTTTGGGGAATTTTTGGAGAATTTTTTTGGGATTTGAGGACAGAGATTTGGGAATTTTTGGGGAATTTTGGGGGAATTTTTTGGGATTTGAGGGCAGAGATTTGGGAATTTTTGTGGAATTTTTGGGGAATTTTTTGGGGGAATTTTTTTGGGATTTGAGGACAGGGATTTGGGAATTTTTTCCCTGCGGAATTATCTTCGGGAAAACCCAAAAATGGAGCAGAGAGAGAGAAATTCCATGGGAAACGGAGCTTTTCCATTGGAAAATTCCATTGGAAAATTCCATTGGAAAGAGGATTCCCAAAAAAATCCTGAATTTGGAGATTTCCACCTGGAAATCTGCATATTTGAATCTCCAAATATTTTCCAAGCTGGATCCAGGTGGAGTTCCAATTCCAGTTGGGAACTGGGAAAATTCCCAAAATTTCCAAATTCCCAAATTTCCAATTCCATCCTGGAGCAGAAATGATCCGAAATTATCAGGAATTATCAGGAATTATCAATAATTATCAATAATTATCAGGGATTATTAGGAATTGTCAGGAATTATCAATAATGATCAGGAATTACCGATAATTATCAGGAATGATCAATAATTATCAGGGATTATTAGGAATGATCAGGAATGATCGGAACTTATCAATAATTATCAGGAATTGTCAGGAATGATCAGAAATTATCAATAATTATCAGGGATTATTAGGAATGATCAGGAATTATCAATAATTATCAGGAATTATCAATAATTATCAGGAATTTTCAGGAATTCTTATCAGGAATGATCAGGAATTATCAATATTTATCAGTGATTATTAGGATTGATCAGGAATGATCAGGAATTATCAATAATTATCAGTGATTATTAGGAATGATCAGGAATTACCAATAATGGTCAGGAATGATCAATAATTATTAGGAATGATCAGGAATTACCAATAATGATCAGGAATTATCAATAATTATCAGGGATTTTCAGGAATTATTATCAGGAATGATCAGGAATGATCAATAATTATCAGGGATTATTAGGAATTGTCAGGAATTATCAATAATTATCGGGAATTATTATCAGGAATGATCAGGAATTACCAATAATTATCAGGAATGATCAATAATTACGAGGAATGATCAGGAATGATCAATAATTATCAGGGATTTTCAGGAATTCTTATCAGGAATGATCAGGAATGGTCAGGAATTATCAATATTTATCAGTGATTATTAGGATTGATCAGGAATGATCAGAACTTATCAATAATTATCAGGAATTGTCAGGAATCATCAGGAATTACCAATAATTATCAGGAATTGTCAGGAATTATTAGCAGGAATTATCAATAATTATCAAGGATTATTAGGAATGATCAGGAATTATCAATAATTATCAAGAATTATTATCAGGAATGATCAGGAATTACCAATAATGGTCAGGAATGATCAATAATTATTAGGAATGATCAGGAATTACCAATAATCATCAGGAATTACCAATAATTATCAGGAATTGTCAGGAATTATTATCAGGAATGATCAGGAATGGTCAGGAATTATCAATAATTATCATCAAGGATTATCAGGAATGATCAGGAATGATCAGAAATTATCAATAATTATCAGGAATTATCAATAATTATCAGGAATTACCAATAATTATCAGGATTGATCAATCATTATCAGGAATTTTCAGGAATTATTATCAGGAATGATCAGGAATTACCAATAATTATCAGGAATTATCAATAATTATCAGGAATTACCAATAATTCTCAGGAATGATCAATAATTCTCCGGATCGATCAGGAATTGTCACTCCACTCCCATTCCCCATTCAGCCCAAGGCTGAACTGATCCCAAAAAATCCCCAAAAACATTCAACTCCATCCTAAAAACAACATTTCCTGCAAACCTCGGCAAGCAGGAGGGGAGAATTTATTCCCAAAAAAAGCAGAAAATCGGGAAATTCCAACTCCCACCAGCCTGGAGAGACTCAATCCCAAAAAAAACTGGGAAAAGGATCATTTCCTGATCCCAAAATCCCAGAAATTGAGGAGGTTAGAGAAGCAAATGCTGCTTAACCTCAGCAGGTGGAGAGAATTTAACACCAAAAAAAGCAGAAAATCAGGAAATTTCCAAATCCCATCAGCCTGGAGAGACTCAATCCCAAAAAAAACCTGGAAAAGTTGATCCTACAGCTCTGGGAGGAATTTTAGGATCATTTCCTGATCCCTAAATCCCAGAAATTGAGGAGCCTCCGGATGCAAATGCTGCTTAACCTCAGCAGGTGGAGAGGATTTAACACTAAAAAAAGCAGAAAATCAGGAAATTTCCAACTCCCATCAGCCTGGAGAGACTCAATCCCAAAAAAATTGGGAAAAGGATCATTTCCTGATCCCTAAATCCCAGAAATTCAGGAGCCTCGAGAAGCAGGTGCTGCTTAACCTCAGGATTTAACCCCAAAAAAAGCAGAAAATCAGGAAATTTCTGCTCCCATCAGCCTGGAGAGACTCAATCCCAAAAAAACTGGGAAAAGGATCATTTCCTGATCCCGAAATCCCAGAAATTGAGGAGCCTCCGGATGCAAATGCTGCTTAACCTCATCAGGAAGGGAGAATTTAATGACTGAAAAAAGCAGAAAATCGGGAAATTTTCGCTCCCATCAGCCTGGAGAGACTCAATCCCAAAAAAAACCTGGAAAAGGGTTGATCCTACAGCGCTGGGAGGAATTTTAGGATCATTTCCTGATCCCTAAATCCCAGAAATTCAGGAGCCTCGAGAAGCAAATGCTGCTTAACCTCAGCAGGTGGAGAGAATTTAATCCCAAAAAAAGCAGAAAATCAGGAATTTCCAAATCCCATCAGCCTGGAGAGACTCAATCCCAAAAAAAATGGGAAAAGGATCATTTCCTGATCCCGAAATCCCAGAAATTCAGGAGCCTCGAGAAGCAGGTGCTGCTTAACCTCAGAATTTAACCCCAAAAAAAGCAGAAAATCAGGAAATTCCACTCTCATCAGCCTGGAGAGACTCAATCCCAAAAAAACCTGGGAAAGGGTTGATCCTACAGCACTGAGAGGAATTTTAGGATCATTTCCTGATCCCTAAATCCCAGAAATTCAGGAGCCTGGAGAAGCAAATGCTGCTTAACCTCAGCAGGTGGAGAGGATTTAACACCAAAAAAACCAGAAAATCAGGAAATTTTCGCTCCCATCAGCCTGGAGAGACTCAATCCCAAAAAAAACCTGGAAAAGTTGATCCTACAGCTCTGGGAGGAATTTTAGGATCATTTCCTGATCCCTAAATCCCAGAAATTCAGGAGCCTGGAGAAGCAGGTGCTGCTTAACCTCAGAATTTAACCCCAAAAAAAGCAGAAAATCAGGAAATTTCTGCTCCCATCAGCCTGGAGAGACTCAATCCCAAAAAACCTGGAAAAGTTGATCCTACAGCACTGGGAGGAATTTTAGGATCATTTCCATTTCCTAAATCCCAGAAATTCAGGAGATTTGGGATGCAAATGCTGCTTAACCTCAGCAGGAGGGGAGAATTTAATGACTGAAAAAAGCAGAAAATCAGGAAATTCCAAATCTCATCAGCCTGGAGAGACTCAATCCCCAAAAAAATGGGAAAAGAATCATTTCCTGATCCCTAAATCCCAGAAATTCAGGAGGTTAGAGAAGCAAATGCTGCTTAACCTGATCAGCAGGGGAGAATTTAACCCCCAAAAAAAGCAGAAAATCAGGAAATTCCACTTTCATCAGCCTGGAGAGACTCAATCCCAAAAAAACCTGGAAAAGTTGATCCTACAGCACTGGGAGGAATTTTAGGATCGTTTCCTGATCCCGAATCCAGCAGCTGAGGGGTTAACCGGGCAGGTTCTGCACCTTTTGTTTGCCTTGGATTGGAACCAAGTTTGAGTCATGCTTTGGAGGGAGGGAAAAACCCCACAAAGGAGCTAACAAAAGAGTTCAAATCAAAGGATCGAGGGGAAAAAATACCACAGAAAAATCCCAGAAAAAAGAAAAAACCAGAAAAATCCCAGAAAAAAAACCTAACAGAAAAATCCCAACAGAAAAATCCCACAAAGGAGCTAACAAAAGAGTTTAAATCAAAGGATCGAGGGGAAAAAATCCCATAGAAAAATCCCAGAAAAAAAACCAACAGAAAAATCCCAACAGAAAAATCCCACAAAGGAGCTAACAAAAGAGTTTAAATCAAAGGATCGAGGGGAAAAAATCCCATAGAAAAATCCCAACAGAAAAATCCCAGAAAAAAGAAAAAACCAGAAAAATCCCAGAAAAAAATCCCATAGAAAAATCCCAGCAAAAAAAATCCCAACAGAAAAAAAAATCCCAGCAGAAAAATCCCACAAAGGAGCTAACAAAAGAATTCAAATCAAAGGATCAAGGGGAAAAAATCCCACAGAAAAATCCCAGTAGAAAAATCCCAGAAAAAAGAAAAAACCAGAAAAATCCCAGAAAAAAAACCTAACAGAAAAATCCCAACAGAAAAAAAATCCCAACAGAAAAATCCCACAAAAGAGCTAACAAAAGAGTTTAAATCAAAGGATCGAGGGGAAAAAAATCCCAGAAAAAAATCCCAACAGAAAAATCCCATAGAAAAATCCCAGGAAAAAAAAATCAACAAAAAAACACAACAGAAAATTTAACAAAAAAATCCCACAAAGGAACTAACAAAAGAATTTAAAATTAAAGAATCGAGGGGGAAAAAATCCCAGAAAAAAATCCCAACAGAAAAATCCCAACAGAAAAATCCCAGAAAAAAAATCCCAGAAAAAAAATCCCAACAAAAAAAATCCCAACAAAAAATCTAGCTAAAGAATCCCAAGAAAAGAATCACAGGGGAAAAAAATCCCAACAGAAAAATCCCAACAGAAAAACACAACAGAAAATTTAACAAAAAAATCCCAACAAAAAAAATCCCAACAAATAATGAAACACAAAAATCCCCCAAAAAATCTCAACCAAAATCCCAACAAAAAACTTGAACAAAAGAATCCAAAATCAAAGAATTACAGGGAAAAAAAAAAATCCCAAAGGAAAAATCTCAGGAAAAAAAAAAATCCCAACAAAAAAACCTGACAAAAAACCCAACAAAAAATGTAACAAAAAATCCCCAAAAAAATCCCAATAGAAAAAAAATCCAACAAAAAAATCAACCGAAATCCCAACAAAAAATTTAACAAAAAATCCTGACAACAACCAAAAAAAAAAAAAAAATCACAACAAAAAATCCAACAAAAAACTTAACAAAAAACCCAAAAAAAATCCCAAACAACAAAAAAAAATCCCAATAAAATCCTGACAAAAATCCTAACAAAAATCCCAACAAAAACCCCAAACCCTTTGCGTTTCACATCCCAAACAGAACTTTCCCATCCTGGAAAAAGGAGAATTTTGGGAATAATGTGGAGGAAAATCCAGGAAGAGTCCGAAACATGAAATAATTCAATTCAACACCATCGGTGTGGCAATAAAACCAAATTCTGACACCTCTGAACACTTCCAGGAAAAAAAAAAATTCAGATTTTCTGCTGCTCCAGGCTGATTTCAGGGAGTTTTGGAGGATTTTAGGGACATTTGGGTGATTTTAGGGATTTTTTTTGGATGGTTCTAAGAAATTTTGGGTGATTTTAGGGATTTTGGGAGGATTTTTAGGGATTTTGGGAGGATTTTAGGGATTTTTTTTGGATGGTGCTAAGAAATTTTGGGTGATTTTAGGGATTTTTGGATGATTTTTAGGGATTTTTGGAGGATTTTAGGGATCTTTGGGTGATTTTAGGGATTTTTTTGGGATGATTCTAAGAACCTTTGGGTGATTTTAGGGATTTTTTTTTTTATGGTTCTAAGAACCTTTGGGTGATTTTAGGGATTTTTGGATGATTTTTAGGGGTTTTTGGAGGATTTTTAGGGATTTTTGGAGGATTTCAGGGATTTTTTTTGGGATGATTCTAAGAACCTTTGGGTGATTTTAGGGATTTTTGGAGGATTTTTAGGGATTTTTGGAGGATTTTAGGGATCTTTGGGTGATTTTAGGGATTTTTTTTGGATGGTTCTAAGAAATTTTGGGCGATTTTAGGGATTTTTGGAGGATTTTTAGGGATTTTTGGAGGATTTTTAGGGATTTTTGGAGGATTTTTAGGGATTTTGGGAGGATTTTTAGGGATTTTTGGAGGATTTTAGGGACATTTGGGTGATTTTAGGGATTTTTTTTTTGTATGATTCTAAGAACCTTTGGGTGATTTTAGGGATTTTGGGAGGATTTTAGGGATCTTTGGGTGATTTTAGGGATTTTTTTTATGGTTCTAAGAAATTTTGGGTGATTTTAGGGATTTTTGGAAGATTTTAGGGATTTTCTTTTGGGATGGTTCTAAGAACCTTTGGGTGATTTTAGGGATTTTTTGAGGATTTTTAGGGATTTTTGGAGGATTTTTAGGGATTTCTGGAGGATTTTAAGGATCTTTGATTTTAGAGATTTTTTTTTCAATGGTTCTAAGAACCTTTGGGTGAATTTAGGGACTTTTGGGTGATTTTTGGGATCTTTAGGGATCTTTTCCCCTTTTTTTCCTCCCCAAACCCCTCAGGCCAAACAGATCCCAACCCAAGGATTCCTCAGGGAAAATCCTGGAAACCATCCCAGTGAGATTCCAGACAACACCAGTCACTGCTGAGTTAAAGATTAAACCCCAAAAAGAGGAAAAAAAGAGGAAATAAATCCTTTATGGGATTTTTTCCCACCTTAATTCCTTTATTGTCTCTCAAACAGCTTCATCCATGCTGGGAATCTTTAGGAATCACCAGAAAACTGGGAAGGAATTTCAGGGTCACTCTTTTGATCCCTTTATCCCAAATTAATTCCTCAAGAATCTTCCCTGTTCCCAGCCTCGAGTGCCCCAAAATCCCATTATTTTTCCCAGCCTCAAACACCCAAAATCCCAGAAATTCCCCTTTTTCCTCCCCAAACCCCTCAGGCCAGGCAGATCCCAATCCAAGGATTCCTCAGGAAAAAATCCTGGAAAACATCCCAGTGAGATTCCAGAGAACAGCAGTCACTGCTGAGTTAGAGATTAACCCCAAAAAAAGAGAAAAAAAAAAAAGGAAATAAATCCTTTATGGGTTTTTTTTCCTTTTTAATTCCCTTCCTGCCTTTCAAAGAGCTTCATCCAAGCTGGGAATGTTTGGGAATCACCAGGAAACTGGGATGGAATTTCAGGGTCACTCTTTTGATCCCTTTATCCCAAATTAATTCCTCAAGAATCTTCCCTGTTCCCAGCCTCGAGTGCCCCAAAATCCCATTATTTTTCCCAGCCTCAAACACCCCAAATCCCACAAATTCCCTCTTTTTCTCCCCAAACCCCTCAGGCCAGGCAGATCCCAATCCAAGGATTCCTCAGGAAAAAATCCTGGAAAACATCCCAGTGAGATTCCAGAGAACACCAGTCACTGCTGAGTTAGGGATTAACAGAAAATAGGAAATTAATCCTTTATGGGATTTTTTCCCACATTAATTCCTTTATTGTCTCTCAAACAGCTTCATCCATGCTGGGAATGTTTGGGAATCACCAGAAAACTGGGAAGGAATTTCAGGGTCACTCTTTTGATCCCTTTATCCCAAATTAATTCCTCAAGAAAATTCCCTGTTCCCAGGGAAAGAGAGGATCTCAAGTGCCCCAAATCCCATTATTTTTCCCAACCTCAAACACCCCAAATCCCAGAAATTCCCTCTTTTCCTCCCCAAACCCCTCAGGCCAGGCAGATCCCAATCCAAGGATTCCTCAGGAAAAAATCCTTGGAAACCATCCCAGTGAGATTCCAGAGAACACCAGTCACTGCTGAGTTACAGATTAAACCCCAAAAAGAGAAAAAAAAATAGGAAATAAATCCTTTAAGGGTTTTTTTTCCCCACATTAATTCCTTTATTGTCTCTCAAAGAGCTTCATCCAAGCTGGGAATGTTTGGGAATCACCAGGAAAATTGGGAAGGAACTTCAGGGTCACTCTTTTGATCCCTTTATGAATTCCTCAAGAAGTTTCCCTCTTCCCAGCCCCAAAATCCCAGGAATTTTTCCCAGTTTCTAACACCCCAAATCCCAAAAATCCCCTTTTCCCCCCAGACCCCCCAGAGCACTGAGATCCCTGAGGAAAATCCCAAACTCCAACCAGCTTTACCTCAATCCCATTTCTCCACACAAACCCCAAATCCTCCTCCCAAAATCCCAGGAATTTTTCCCAAACTCAAACACCCCAAATCCCAAAAATCCCCTTTTTCCTCCCAAACCCCCCAGACCCCTCAGCTCCCAAGGATCCCTGAGGAAAATCCCAAACTCCAACCAGCCTTACCTCAATCCCATTTCTCCACACAAACCCCAAATCCTCCTCCCAAAATCCCATTATTTTTCCCAGCCTCAAACACCCCAAATCCCAAAAATCCCAAAAATCCCAAAAATCCCCTTTTTCCCCCCAAACCCCTTCGATCCCAAAGATCCCAGAGGAAAATCCCAAACTCCAACCAGCTTTACCTCAATCCCATTGCTCCACACAAACCCCAAAGCGCAGCAGCAGCAGCAAACCCCAAATCCTCATCCCAAAATCCCAGGAAATTTTCCCCAAACTCAAACACCCCAAATCCCAAAAATTCCCTTTTTCCTCCCAAACCCCTTAGAGCACTGAGATCCCAAAGATCCCCGAGGAAAATCCCAAACTCCAACCAGCCTTACCTCAATCCCATTTCTCCACACAAACCCCAAATCCTCATCCCAAAATCCCATTATTTTTCCCAGCCTCAAACACCCCAAATCCCAAAAATCCCAAAAATCCCAAAAATCCCCTTTTTCCCCCCAAACCCCTTCGATCCCAAAGATCCCTGAGGAAAATCCCAAACTCCAACCAGCCTTACCTCAATCCCATTGCTCCCCACAGCGCAGCAGCAGCAGCAAACCCCAAATCCTCATCCCAAAACGCAGGAATTGCAGGAAAACCCCAAAAAATCCGGGATTTTTCCCTGTTATCTGCTCTGTCCCGGCAGGGAGAGCAGAGAAATCTTCGCCTGGTACAGTCGGGAGTTCCCAGGAAGGAATTCTCTAAGTAATTTTTAACTTTGGGCTGCGGGGAGGGAAATGCTTGGCTGGGTTTGGGGTTTAGTTCGGCTGGGTTTGGGATTTGTTTCATTTCTGGTGGGTTTTGGGATTTATTTTATTTCTGGTTGGGTTTGGGATTTATTTCCAGTTGGGTTTGGGATTTAGTTCTGGTTGGGTTTGGGATTTATTTGGTTTCTGGCTGGGTTTGGGATTTATTTCTGGTTGGGTTTGGGATTTATTTCCAGTTGGGTTTGGGATTTATTTGATTTCTGGTGGGTTTTGGGATTTAGTTCTGATGGGTTTGGGATTTATTTCCAGTTGGGTTTGGGATTTATTTGATTTCTGGCTGGGTTTGGGATTTATTTCCAGTTGGGTTTGGGATTTAGTTCTGGTGGGTTTGGGGTTTATTTCTGGTTGGGTTTGGGGTTTATTTCTGGTTGGGTTTGGGATTTATTTGATTTCTGGCTGGGTTTGGGATTTATTTCTGGTGGGTTTGGGATTTATTTCCGGTTGGGTTTGGGATTTATTTCTGGTTGGGTTTGGGATTTATTTCTGGCGGATTTGGGATTTTTTTCTGGTTGATTTGGGATTTATTTATGGTTGGATTTGGGATTTTTTTCCAGTTGGGTTTGGGATTTATTTCTGGCTAGTTTGGGATTTATTTCTGGTGGATTTGGGATTTTTTTCCAGTTGGGTTTGGGGTTTTTTTCTGGTTAGTTTGGGATTTATTGCTGGTGGATTTGGGATTTAGTTCTGTATTTCTGGTGATTTGGGGGATTTATTTCTGGTGGGTTTGGGGTTTTTTCGTTGTTTGGGTTTTTTCTGGTTAGTTTGGGATTTATTTCTGGTGGGTTTGGGATTTTTTTCCAGTTGGGTTTGGGATTTAATTCTGGTTAGATTTGGGATTTAGTTCTGGTTGGGTTTGGGATTTAGTTCTGGTTATTTCTGGTGGATTTGGGATTTAGTTCTTTTTGGTTTGGGATTTGTTTCTGGTTAGTTTGGGATTTATTTCTGGTTGGATTTGGGATTTATTTCTGGTGGATTTGGGATTTATTTCCAGCTGGGTTTGGGATTTATTTCATTTCTGGTGGGATTTGGGATTTATTTCTGGTGGGTTTGGGGTTTTTTTTCTGGTTAGTTTGGGATTTATTTCTGGTTGGTTTGGGATTTATTTGATTTCTGGCTGGGTTTGGGATTTATTTCTGGTTAGTTTGGGATTTATTTCTGGTGGATTTGGGATTTTTTTCCAGTTGGGTTTGGGGTTTTTTTTCTGGTTAATTTGGGATTTACTGCTGGTGGGTTTGGGATTTAGTTCTGGTTGGTTTGGGATTTTTTTCCCGTTGGGTTTGGGATTTAATTCTGGTGGATTTGGGATTTAGTTCTGGTTGGGTTTGGGATTTAGTTCTGGTGGGTTTGGGATTTATTCCTGGTGGGTTTAGGATTTTTTTCTGGTTGGATTTGGGATTTGTTTTTGGTTGGTTTTGGGATTTAGTTCTGGTTGGATTTGGGGTTTGTTTCTGGTTAGTTTGGGATTTAGTTCTGGTTATTTATTTCTGGGGGATTTGGGATTTATTTCTGGTTAGTTTGGTATTTAGTTCTGGTGGATTTGGGATTTTTTTCCAGTTGGGTTTGGGGTTTATTTCTGGTTAATTTGGGATTTATTTCTGGTGGATTTGGGATTTAGTTCTGGTGGCATTGGGATTTATTCCTGGTGGGTTTGGGTTTTTTTTGTGGTTAATTTGGGATTTATTTCTGGTTGGATTTGGGATTTTTTTTCCAGTTGGATTTGGGATTTATTTAATTTCTGGTTAGATTTGGGATTTATTTCTGGTGGATTTGGGATTTATTTCTGGTTGGGTTTGGGATTTATTTCTGGTTGGGTTTGGGATTTATTTCTGGTTGGGTTTGGGATTTATTTCCAGTTGGGTTTGGGATTTATTTCTGTTGGATTTGGGATTTATTTCTGGTTGGGTTTGGGATTTATTTCTGGCGGATTTGGGATTTTTTTCTGGTTGATTTGGGATTTATTTCTGGTTGGATTTGGGATTTTTTTCCAGTTGGGTTTGGGGTTTTTTCTGGTTAATTTGGGATTTTTTTCCAGTTGGATTTGGGATTTATTTCCAGTTGGGTTTGGGATTTTTTTCTGGTGGATTTGGGATTTATTTCTGGTTAGTTTGGGATTTATTTCTGGTTAGTTTGGGATTTATTACTGGTTGGTTTTAGATTTTTTTCCACTTGGGTTTGGGATTTATTTCTGGTGGGTTTGGGATTTAGTTCGGGTTGGATTTGGGATTTATTCCTGGTGGGTTTGGGATTTATTTCTGGTGGGTTTAGGATTTTTTTCTGGTTGGATTTGGGATTTGTTTTTGGTTGGTTTTGGGATTTAGTTCTGGTTGGATTTGGGGTTTGTTTCTGGTTAGTTTGGGATTTAGTTCTGGTTATTTATTTCTGGGGGATTTGGGATTTATTTCTGGTTAGTTTGGTATTTAGTTCTGGTGGATTTGGGATTTTTTTCCAGTTGGGTTTGGGGTTTATTTCTGGTTAATTTGGGATTTATTTCTGGTGGATTTGGGATTTAGTTCTGGTGGCATTGGGATTTATTCCTGGTGGGTTTGGGGTTTTTTTGTGGTTAATTTGGGATTTATTTCTGGTTGGATTTGGGATTTTTTTTCCAGTTGGATTTGGGATTTATTTAATTTCTGGTTAGATTTGGGATTTATTTCTGGTGGATTTGGGATTTATTTCTGGTTGGGTTTGGGATTTATTTCTGGTTGGGTTTGGGATTTATTTCTGGTTGGGTTTGGGATTTATTTCCAGTTGGGTTTGGGATTTATTTCTGTTGGATTTGGGATTTATTTCTGGTTGGGTTTGGGATTTATTTCTGGCGGATTTGGGATTTTTTTCTGGTTGATTTGGGATTTATTTCTGGTTGGATTTGGGATTTTTTTCCAGTTGGGTTTGGGGTTTTTTCTGGTTAATTTGGGATTTTTTTCCAGTTGGATTTGGGATTTATTTCCAGTTGGGTTTGGGATTTTTTTCTGGTGGATTTGGGATTTATTTCTGGTTAGTTTGGGATTTATTTCTGGTTAGTTTGGGATTTATTACTGGTTGGTTTTAGATTTTTTTCCACTTGGGTTTGGGATTTATTTCTGGTGGGTTTGGGATTTAGTTCGGGTTGGATTTGGGATTTATTCCTGGTGGGTTTGGGATTTATTTCTGGTGGGTTTAGGATTTTTTTCTGGTTGGATTTGGGATTTGTTTTTGGTTGGTTTTGGGATTTAGTTCTGGTTGGATTTGGGGTTTGTTTCTGGTTAGTTTGGGATTTAGTTCTGGTTATTTATTTCTGGGGGATTTGGGATTTATTTCTGGTTAGTTTGGTATTTAGTTCTGGTGGATTTGGGATTTTTTTCCAGTTGGGTTTGGGGTTTATTTCTGGTTAATTTGGGATTTATTTCTGGTGGATTTGGGATTTAGTTCTGGTGGCATTGGGATTTATTCCTGGTGGGTTTGGGGTTTTTTTGTGGTTAATTTGGGATTTATTTCTGGCTGGGTTTGGGATTTATTTCTGGTGGATTTGGGATTTATTTCTGGTTAGATTTGGGATTTATTTCTGGTGGATTTGGGATTTATTTCTGGTGGGTTTTGGAATTTATTTCTGGTTGGGTTTGGGATTTAGTTCTGGTTGGATTTGGGATTTTTTTCCAGTTGGGTTTGGGGTTTTTTTCTGGTTAGTTTGGGATTTGTTTCTGGTTGGGTTGGGATTTAGTTCTGGTTGGGTTTGGGGTTTATTTCTGGTGGTTTTGGGATTTTTTTCTGGTGGATTTGGGATTTATTTCATTTCTGGTTGGATTTGGGATTTATTTCTGATGGGTTTGGGATTTTTTTCTGGTTGGGTTTGGGGTTTTTATCCGGTTAATTTGGGATTTATTTCTCGTGCATTTGGGATTTATTTCTGGTGGATTTGGGATTTATTTCTGTTCTCCTGAAGGAATTGTGGTTTGGGAGGGAAAAGGGGATTTTGGGGTTTTTTGGGTTTTTTTAATCAGATTTCAGGGGATGAGGGGAAGGATTGGAGGATTTTTGGGGGAAATGTGGAGATGTGAGAGAGGATTTGGGAGATTTGGTTATGGGATGTCACAGCTTGTTAGAAAATATAAAATAATATAAAATAGAAAATAGAAATTAGCAAATAATATAAAATAGAAAAATATAAAATAGAAAATAGAAAATATAAGATAAAAAATATAAAATATATAGGATAAAAATATAAGATAAAATCTATAAAATATATGAAATAAAAATTAGAAAATAAGAAAAATATAAAGCTATAAAATAGAAAATATTGAATATATAATATATTAGAGAAAATAGAAAATACATGAGATAAAATATAAAATATAAAATATAAAATAATATAAAATATAAAATATAAAAATATAAAATATAAAATATAAAATAAATATAAAAATATAAAATGTAAAATATAAAAATATAAAATATAAAATAAATATAAAATATAAAATATAAAATGTAAAATATAAAAAATATAAAATATAAAATGTAAAACGTAAAATATAAAATAATATAAAATATAAAATATAAGTGTGAAGTGTGAAGTGTGAAATGTAAAATGCAAAATATAAAATGTCAAATGGAAAATGTAAAATATAAAGTGTAAAATGTGTAAAATGTGAAATATAAAACATAAATAATTTCCTGGCCTGAGGCTGCTGCAGCCCAAGCACCTCCCAAGTGCTGGAAAACACCAAATTACCAATTCTGCCATATTTTTATTATTTTTACTTCATTTATATTCTTTTATTTTATTCCAGAGGGTGAAATTCAGGCGCAAAACTGGGAGAATCCACCTGAAACCGTGAAGTCAATAGAAAAATAAACATCAAATAAAGAAATAAATGAGTCAGAAATATAAATAATGAAAAATTCATATCAACCTTTATTCCCACAAAATGAAATCTTCATTCCAACACCAAATCCCAGCGGGAAAACTTCCCTTTTTTTCTTTTTTTTCCTTTTTTTCCTTTTTTTCTTTTTTTTCTTTTTTTCTTTTTTTTCCTTTTTTTTGTTTTTTTCCTTTTTTTTCTTTTTTTTTCTTTTTTCCTTTTTTTCCCCTTTTTTCCTTTTATTTTTCCTATTTTCCTTTTTCCCCTTTTTTCCCTTTTTTCCCTTTCCCCCCTTTTTTTCCTTTTATTTTACCTTTTCCCTTTTTTCTTTTTTCCCTTTTTTCCGTTTTTTTCCCTTTTTTCCCTTTTTTCCCTTTTTTTCCTTTTTCCCCCTTTTCCCCCCTTTTTCCCACTTTTTTCCTTTTTCTCCCCTTTTTCCCATTTTTCCCCTTTTTTTCCTTCTATTTTTTCCCTTTTTTCCCTTTTTTTCCCTTTTTTCCCCCCTTTTTTCCCCTTTTTCCCTTTTTTCCCTTTTTCCCCTTTTTTTCCCTTTTATTTTACTTTTTCTTTTCCCTTTTTTTTTTCCCCATTTTTCCCATTTTTCCCTCCTGCAGCCCCACCAACCCCAAAGCTGTTGCTGCAGCTGCGCCCAGCCCTGCCCTGGCTTTTTATGGGGTTTTTATGGGATTTTTTATGGGGTTTTTATGGGATTTTATAGGTTTTTATAGTTTTTTTATGATGTTTATCCTCATCACACCCACCCTGCTCCTTTCTCCTCCTCCCTTTCCCACCCTGAGCAATTAAAGAAACAGAATTTTGGGAATTTCTGCCTCTGGGGTGCTGGAAAAGCAGCTGGAAAAGCCTGGGAGGTGGAAGGGAAGATGGAAAAATTCCCATTTTTTTTTTCCTGTTTCACTGTGGGGAATTGGGATTCAGAAACAGCGAAAATTCCCATTTTTTCCCCATTTCCCTATGGAGAACTTGGGATTCAGAAGCAGTGAAAATTCCCATTTTTTTCCCCATTTCCCTGTGGGAAAAGTGGAATTCAGAAACAGTGAAAATTCCCATTTTTTCCCCATTTCCCTATGGAGAACTTGGGATTCAGAAAGAGTGAAAATTCCCATTTTTTTCCCCATTTCTCTGTGGGAAAAGTGGGATTGAGCCATGAGGAGTCTTTGATCAATGGTGGCTGAAGGAGGAGGGGAAAAAAGGGAAAAAATGGGGAAAAAAGGAAAAAATAAAAGGAAAAAATAAAAGGAAAAAATAAAAGGAAAAAATAAAAGGAAAAAATAAAAGGAAAAAATAAAAGGAAAAAATAAAAGGAAAAAAGGGGAAAAATAGGAAAAAGGGGAAAAAGGGGAGAAAAGAGGAAAAAAGGGGAAAAAGGAAAAATAAAAGAAAAAAGGGAAAAAGGGGGAAAAAGGAAAAAAGAGAAAAAAGGGGGAAAAGAGGCAAAAAAGGGGAAAAAAGGGAAAAAGGGGAAAAAGGGAAAAATAAGGAAAAATAAAAGAAAAAATGTAAAAAAAAGGAAAAGGGGAAAAAGGGAAAAAAAGAAAAAGAAAAAAGGGGAAAAAGAGAAAAAAGGGGGAAAAGGGAAAAAAGGGAAAAATAAAAGGGAAAAAAGGGGGAAAAGGGGAAAAAAGAAAAAAGGGAAAAGGGGAAAAAGGGGGAAAAAAGGGGAAAAAAGGGCAAAAAAAGGGAAAAATAAGGAAAAATAAAAGAAAAAAGGGAAAAAAGGGAAAAAAGGGAAAAAAAGGAAAAAAAGAAAAAAATAAAAGAAAAAAAGGGGGGGAAAGGGAGAAAAAAGGGGAAAAACCCAGAAAAATAAAAGGAAAATAAAGGGGAAAAAAGGGGAAAAAAAAAGGAAAAAAAGGAAAAAAAAAGGAAAAAAAAGGAAAAAAAGGAGAAAAAAAAGGGGAAAAAAAAGGAAAAAAAGGAGAAAAAAAAGGGAAAAAAAAGGAAAAAAAGGAGAAAAAAAAGGGGAAAAAAAGGAAAAAAAGGAGAAAAAAAAAGGGAAAAAAAAAAAGGAATTTTCCATGTTTCCCCAGGGAGATGAAAATAAACTGGGAATTTGCCCTCCTGAGCAAAGAGCAGCTGTTCAGAGGAGGAAATTCCATCAAATTTCTGGATTTGGGATTTCCCAGGAACCTTCCGGGTTCATCATCCCCATAAATCCCATAAATCCCATAAACCCCATAAATCCCATAAACCCCATAAATGCCATAAATCCCATAAATGCCATAAATCCCAACCGTCGGAAAAACTCGTTAAACCTTCTGCCAATTAACCAACTGCCCTAATTAAGGAGCATTGGGCAGGTTGGGATCCCAGGGGGAATTTCCCACTCGAAATTCAGGGATTTTGGCCAATTTTGGAAAATTTCAAGAGGATTGGGAGTTAGTTTGAGGTTGAAGTTGAATAAAAAAAGAAATTAGTCAGAGAAATGAATTTATCAGAAGTAGGTTAAGGAGAAGTTTTGTTAATGAAAGAAATAAATGAATCAAAAATAGGTTTTAACAAGAAGTTTTATTAATCAAAAAAAGAAATGAATCAAAAAAAGAAATGAATCAAAAATAGGTTAACGAGAAGTTTTGTTAATTAAAAAAAAAAAAGAATCAAAAATAGGTTAACAAGACGTTTTATTAGTCAAAAAAAATAATAAAAAATAGGTTAACAAGAAGTTTTATTAATCATAAAAAATAAATTACTCGAAAAGAGGTTTTAACAAGAAGTTTTATTAATTAAAAAATAAATGAATCAAAAATAGGTTTTAACAA
>NW_028147301.1:0-20774 GCF_008360975.1 Lichenostomus cassidix | reverse complement strand
ACCCCGACTGACGAACAGAGACTGGTCTGTACTCCCCCCGACGACCCGCGGAGCACATAGAGACTGGCCTGTACTCCCCCGACTACCCACGGACAACCTGAAGCACTAATAGAGACTACACCCTGATCCCCCCGATAACCAAGTTCACCCCGACTAACTCAACATGGAGACTGCTCTGTACTCCCCCCGACGACCCGCGGAGCACATAGAGACTAGCCTGTACTCCCCCGACTACCCACGGACAACCTGAAGCACTAATAGAGACTACACCCTGGTCCCCCCGATAACTAAGTTCACCCCGACCAACTCAGTTGGTGGTTGGGTGACGATAGAGACTGGTCTGTACTCCCCCCGACTACCCGCGGAGTACATAGAGACTGGTCTGTACTCCCCCCGTCTACCGCGGACAACATAGGGACTGGTCTGTACTCCCCCCACTATCGGCGGCAACATAGAGACTGGTGGGTACTCTGCCGACTACCCGCGGACTACATAGAGACTGGTCTGTGCTCCCCCCGACTACCAGCGGACAACATAGAGACTGGTCTGTACTCCCCCCGACTACCCGCGGATAACATAGAGACTGGTCTGTACTCCCCCCGATCGACCGCGGACACCCCGACCAATTAATAAAGACTCAAACCTACTCTCTCTGACTAACCCCGGATGCCCCAACCCAGTCATAGAGACATGACCCTACATCCCAACCCACTACCCGCAGACACCCCGAATGACGAACAGAGACTGGTCTGTACTCCCCCCGACTACCCGCGGAGCACATAGAGACTGGCCTGTACTCCCCCGACTACCCACGGACAACCTGAAGCACTAATAGAGACTACACCCTGATCCCCCCGATAACCAAGTTCACCCCGACTAACTCAACATAGAGACTGGTCCGTACTCCCCCCGACTACCCACGGACAACCTGAAGCACTAATAGAGACTACACCCTGATCCCCCCGATAACTAAGTTCACCCCGACCAACTCAACATAGAGACTGACATTTACTCCCCCCGACTACCCGCGGACAACATAGAGACTGGCCTGTACTCCCCCCGAGTTCCCGCGGACAACATAGAGACTGGTCTGTACTCCCCCGACTACCCGCGGACAGCATAGAGACTGGTCTGTACTCCCCCCGACTACCCGCGGACAACATAGAGACTGGTCTGTACTCCCCCCGATCGACCGCGGACACCCCGACCAATTAATAAAGACTCAAACCTACTCTCTCTGACTAACCCCGGATGCCCCAACCCAGTCATAGAGACATGACCCGACATCCCAACCCACTACCCGCAGACACCCCGACTGACGAACAGAGACTGGTCTGTACTCCCCCCGACTACCCGCGGACACCTTGAAGCACTAATAGAGACTTGACCCTGGTCCCCCCGATAACCAAGTTCACCGTGACCAACTCAAAATAGAGACTGGTCTGTACTCCCCCCGCCTACCCGCGGACTACATAGAGACTGGTCTGTGCTCCCCCCGACTATCCGCGGCAACATAGAGACTGGTCCGTACTCCCCACGGCTACCCGCGGACAACATAGAGACTGCTCTGTACTCCCCCCGACTACCTGCGGATTACATAGACACTGGACTGTACTCCCCCCGACTACCCGCGGAACACATAGAGACTGGTCTGTACTCCCCCCGACTACCCGCGGAGCACATAGGGACTGGTCTTTACTCCCCCCGAATACCCGCGGCGACATAGAGACTGGTCTTTACTCCCCCTCGTCTATCCGCGGCAACATAGAGACTGGTGGGTACTCCCCCCGACTCCCCGCGGACAACATAGAGACTGGTCTGTACTCCCTTCGACTACCCGCGGAGTACATAGAGACTGGTCTGTTCTCCCAAGGAGTTCCCGCGGACAAAATAGAGACTGGCCTGTACTCCCCCCGACTACCCGCGGACAACCTGAACCACTAATAGAGACTACACCCTGGTCCCCCCGATAACCAAGTTCACCCCGACCAACTAATAGACACTCAAACCTACTCCACCCCTCTACCCGCGAACATGCAACCCACACTAATAGAGACTCGGCTCCACTCCCCCCGATTACCTGTGGACAACCCGACCCACTCATAGAGGCTCTACCCTACTTGGACACCCCAACCCACGAACGGAGACGTGACCCCACTGCCCCCGATCGACCGTGGACACGCCGACCAATTAATAAAGACTCAAACATACTCCCTCTGACTAACCCTGGATGCCCCAACCCAGTCATAGAGACATGACCCTACATCCCAACCCACTACCCGCAGACACCCCGACTGACGAACAGAGACTGGTCTGTACTCCCCCCGACGACCCGCGGAGCACATAGAGACTGGCCTGTACTCCCCCGACTACCCACGGACAACCTGAAGCACTAATAGAGACTACACCCTGATCCCCCCGATAACCAAGTTCACCCCGACTAACTCAACATAGAGACTGGTCTGTACTCCCCCCGACGACCCGCGGAGCACATAGAGACTAGCCTGTACTCCCCCGACTACCCACGGACAACCTGAAGCACTAATAGAGACTACACCCTGATCCCCCCGATAACTATGTTCACCCCGACCAACTCAACATAGAGACTGATCTTTACTCCCCCCGACTACCCGCGGAGTACATAGAGACTGGTCTGTACTCCCCCCGACTACCCGCGGCAACATAGAGACTGGTCTGTACTCCCCCCGAGTTCCCGCGGACAACATAGAGACTGGTCTGTACTCCCCCGACTACCCGAGGACAGCATAGAGACTGGTCTGTACTCCCCCGACTACCCGAGGACAACATAGAGACTGGTCTGTACTCCCCCCGATCGACCGCGGACACCCCGACCAATTAATAAAGACTCAAACCTACTCTCTCTGACTAACCCCGG
Organism: Lichenostomus cassidix; assembly: GCF_008360975.1. Taxonomy (NCBI): domain Eukaryota; kingdom Metazoa; phylum Chordata; class Aves; order Passeriformes; family Meliphagidae; genus Lichenostomus; species Lichenostomus cassidix. Next base: position 17,878 of record NW_028147301.1, on the reverse strand, counting down.
ATGCCCCAACCCAGTCATAGAGACATGACCCGACATCCCAACCCACTACCCGCAGACACCCCGACTGACGAACAGAGACTGGTCTGTACTCCCCCCGCCTACCCGCGGACAACATAGAGACTGGTCTGTACTCCCCCGACTACCGCGGACAACATAGGGACTGGTCTGTACTCCCCCCACTATCGGCGGCAACATAGAGACTGGTGGGTACTCTGCCGACTACCCGCGGACTACATAGAGACTGGTCTGTGCTCCCCCCGACTACCAGCGGACAACATAGAGACTGGTCTGTACTCCCTCGACTACCCGCGGACTACATAGAGACTGGTCTGTACTCCCCCCGACTACCCGCGGAGTACATAGAGACTGGTCTGTACTCCCCCCGTCTACCCGCGGACAACATAGAGACTGGTGTGCTCCCCCGACTACCCGCGGACTACATAGAGACTGGTCTGTACTCACCCAGAGTTCCCGCGGACAACATAGAGACTGGCCTGTACTCCCCCGACTACCCACGGACAACCTGAAGCACTAATAGAGACTACACCCTGGTCCCCCCGATAACCAAGTTCACCCCGACTAACTCAACATAGAGACTGGTCCGTACTCCCCCCGACTACCCACGGACAACCTGAAGCACTAATAGAGACTACACCCTGATCCCCGATAAATAAGTTCACCCCGACCAACTCAACATAGAGACTGATCTTTACTCCCCCCGACTACCCGCGGACAACATAGAGACTGGTCTGTACTCCCCCCGAGTTCCCGCGGACAACATAGAGACTGGTCTGTACTCCCCCGACTACCCGCGGACAACATAGAGACTGGTCTGTACTCCCCCCGATCGACCGCGGACACCCCGACCAATTAATAAAGACTCAAACCTCTCTCTCTGACTAACCGGATGCCCCAGTCATAGAACATGACCCGACATCCCAACCCACTACCCGCAGACACCCCGACTGACGAACAGAGACTGGTCTGTACTCCCCCGACTACCCGCGGACACCTTGAAGCACTAATAGAGACTTGACCCTGGTCCCCCTATAACCAAGTTCACCGTGACCAACTCAAAATAGAGACTGGTCTGTACTCCCCGCCTACCCGCGGACAACATAGAGACTGGTCTGTACTCCCCCCGACTACCCGCGGACACCTTGAAGCACTAATAGAGACTTGGCCCTGGTCCCCCCGATAACCAAGTTCACCGTGACCAACTCAAAATAGAGACTGGTCTGTACTCCCCCCGACTACCCGCGGACAACATAGAGACTGGTCTGTACTCCCTTCGACTACCCGCCGAGTGCATAGAGACTGGTCTGTTCTCCCAAGGAGTTCCCGCGGACAAAATAGAGACTGGCCTGTACTCCCCCCGACTACCCGCGGACAACATAGAGACTGGTCTGTACTCCCCCCGACTACCCGCGGACAACCTGAATCACTAATAGAGACTACACCCTGGTCCCCCCGATAACCAAGTTCACCCCGACCAACTAATAGACACTCAAACCTACTCCACCCCACTACCCGCGAACATGCAACCCACACTAATAGAGACTCGGCTCCACTCCCCCCGATTACCTGTGGACAACCCGACCCACTCATAGAGGCTCTACCCTACTTGGACACCCCAACCCACTAACGGAGACGTGACCCCACTGCCCCCGATCGACCGTGGACACGCCGACCAATTAATAAAGACTCAAACATACTCCCTCTGACTAACCCTGGATGCCCCAACCCAGTCATAGAGACATGACCCTACATCCCAACCCACTACCCGCAGACACCCCGAATGACGAACAGAGACTGGTCTGTACTCCCCCCGACTACCCGCGGACACCTTGAAGCACTAATAGAGACTTGACCCTGGTCCCCCCGATAACCAAGTTCACCGTGACCAACTCAAAATAGAGACTGGTCTGTACTCCCCCCGCCTACCCGCGGACTACATAGAGACTGGTCTGTGCTCCCCCCGACTACCTGCGGATTACATAGACACTGGACTGTACTCCCCCCGACTACCCGCGGAACACATAGAGACTGGTCTGTACTCCCCCCGACTACCCGCGGAGCACATAGGGACTGGTCTTTACTCCCCCCGAATACCCGCGGCGACATAGAGACTGGTCTTTACTCCCCCTCGTCTATCCGCGGCAACATAGAGACTGGTGGGTACTCCCCCCGACTCCCCGCGGACAACATAGAGACTGGTCTGTACTCCCTTCGACTACCCGCGGAGTACATAGAGACTGGTCTGTTCTCCCAAGGAGTTCCCGCGGACAAAATAGAGACTGGCCTGTACTCCCCCCGACTACCCGCGGACAACCTGAACCACTAATAGAGACTACACCCTGGTCCCCCCGATAACCAAGTTCACCCCGACCAACTAATAGACACTCAAACCTACTCCACCCCTCTACCCGCGAACATGCAACCCACACTAATAGAGACTCGGCTCCACTCCCCCCGATTACCTGTGGACAACCCGACCCACTCATAGAGGCTCTACCCTACTTGGACACCCCAACCCACGAACGGAGACGTGACCCCACTGCCCCCGATCGACCGTGGACACGCCGACCAATTAATAAAGACTCAAACATACTCCCTCTGACTAACCCTGGATGCCCCAACCCAGTCATAGAGACATGACCCTACATCCCAACCCACTACCCGCAGACACCCCGACTGACGAACAGAGACTGGTCTGTACTCCCCCCGACGACCCGCGGAGCACATAGAGACTGGCCTGTACTCCCCCGACTACCCACGGACAACCTGAAGCACTAATAGAGACTACACCCTGATCCCCCCGATAACCAAGTTCACCCCGACTAACTCAACATAGAGACTGGTCTGTACTCCCCCCGACGACCCGCGGAGCACATAGAGACTAGCCTGTACTCCCCCGACTACCCACGGACAACCTGAAGCACTAATAGAGACTACACCCTGATCCCCCCGATAACTATGTTCACCCCGACCAACTCAACATAGAGACTGATCTTTACTCCCCCCGACTACCCGCGGAGTACATAGAGACTGGTCTGTACTCCCCCCGACTACCCGCGGCAACATAGAGACTGGTCTGTACTCCCCCCGAGTTCCCGCGGACAACATAGAGACTGGTCTGTACTCCCCCGACTACCCGAGGACAGCATAGAGACTGGTCTGTACTCCGCCGACTACCCGAGGACAACATAGAGACTGGTCTGTACTCCCCCCGATCGACCGCGGACACCCCGACCAATTAATAAAGACTCAAACCTACTCTCTCTGACTAACCCCGGATGCCCCAACCCAGTCATAGAGACATGACCCGACATCCCAACCCACTACCCGCAGACACCCCGACTGACGAACAGAGACTGGTCTGTACTCCCCCCGCCTACCCGCGGACAACATAGAGACTGGTCTGTACTCCCCCCGACTATCGGCGGCAACATAGAGACTGGTGGGTACTCTGCCGACTACCCGCGGACTACATAGAGACTGGTCTGTGCTCCCCCCGACTACCAGCGGACAACATAGAGACTGGTCTGTACTCCCCTCGACTACCCGCGGACTACATAGAGACTGGTCTGTACTCCCCCCGACTACCCGCGGAGTACATAGAGACTGGTCTGTACTCCCCCCGTCTACCCGCGGACAACATAGAGACTGGTCTGTGCTCCCCCCGACTACCCGCGGACTACATAGAGACTGGTCTGTACTCACCCAGAGTTCCCGCGGACAACATAGAGACTGGCCTGTACTCCCCCGACTACCCACGGACAACCTGAAGCACTAATAGAGACTACACCCTGATCCCCCCGATAAATAAGTTCACCCCGACCAACTCAACATAGAGACTGATCTTTACTCCCCCCGACTACCCGCGGACAACATAGAGACTGGTCTGTACTCCCCCCGAGTTCCCGCGGACAACATAGAGACTGGTCTGTACTCCCCCGACTACCCGCGGACAGCATAGAGACTGGTCTGTACTCCCCCCGATCGACCGCGGACACCCCGACCAATTAATAAAGACTCAAACCTACTCTCTCTGACTAAACCCGGATGCCCCAACCCAGTCATAGAGACATGACCCGACATCCCAACCCACTACCCGCAGACACCCCGACTGACGAACAGAGACTGGTCTGTACTCCCCCCGACTACCCGCGGACACCTTGAAGCACTAATAGAGACTTGACCCTGGTCCCCCCTATAACCAAGTTCACCGTGACCAACTCAAAATAGAGACTGGTCTGTACTCCCCCCGCCTACCCGCGGACAACATAGAGACTGGTCTGTACTCCCCCCGACTACCCGCGGACACCTTGAAGCACTAATAGAGACTTGGCCCTGGTCCCCCCGATAACCAAGTTCACCGTGACCAACTCAAAATAGAGACTGGTCTGTACTCCCCCCGACTACCCGCGGACAACATAGAGACTGGTCTGTACTCCCCCCGACTATCGGCGGCAACATAGAGACTGGTCCGTACTCCCCACGGCTACCCGCGGACAACATAGAGACTGCTCTGTACTCCCCCCGACTACCCGCGGCAACATAGACACTGGTCTGTACTCCCCCCGACTACCCGCGGACAACATAGAGACTGGTCTGTACTCCCTTCGACTACCCGCGGAGTACATAGAGACTGGTCTGTTCTCCCAAGGAGTTCCCGCGGACAAAATAGAGACTGGCCTGTACTCCCCCCGACTACCCGCGGACAACATAGAGACTGGTCTGTACTCCCCCCGACTACCCGCCGACAACCTGAACCACTAATAGAGACTACACCCTGGTCCCCCCGATAACCAAGTTCACCCCGACCAACTAATAGACACTCAAACCTACTCCACCCCACTACCCGCGAACATGCAACCCACACTAATAGAGACTCGGCTCCACTCCCCCCGATTACCTGTGGACAACCCGACCCACTCATAGAGGCTCTACCCTACTTGGACACCCCAACCCACTAACGGAGACTTGACCCCACTGCCCCCGATCGACCGTGGACACGCCGACCAATTAATAAAGACTCAAACATACTCCCTCTGACTAACCCTGGATGCCCCAACCCAGTCATAGAGACATGACCCTACATCCCAACCCACTACCCGCAGACACCCCGACTGACGAACAGAGACTGGTCTGTACTCCCCCCGACGACCCGCGGAGCACATAGAGACTGGCCTGTACTCCCCCGACTACCCACGGACAACCTGAAGCACTAATAGAGACTACACCCTGGTCCCCCCGATAACCAAGTTCACCCCGACTAACTCAACATAGAGACTGGTCCGTACTCCCCCCGACTACCCACGGACAACCTGAAGCACTAATAGAGACTACACCCTGATCCCCCCGATAAATAAGTTCACCCCGACCAACTCAAAATAGAGACTGGTCTGTACTCCCCCCGACTACCCGCGGACAACATAGAGACTGGTCTGTACTCCCCCGACTACCCGCGGACAACATAGAGACTGGTCTGTACTCCCCCCGATCGACCGCGGACACCCCGACCAATTAATAAAGACTCAAACCTACTCTCTCTGACTAAACCCGGATGCCCCAACCCAGTCATAGAGACATGACCCGACATCCCAACCCACTACCCGCAGACACCCCGACTGACGAACAGAGACTGGTCTGTACTCCCCCCGACTACCCGCGGACACCTTGAAGCACTAATAGAGACTTGACCCTGGTCCCCCCTATAACCAAGTTCACCGTGACCAACTCAAAATAGAGACTGGTCTGTACTCCCCCCGCCTACCCGCGGACAACATAGAGACTGGTCTGTACTCCCCCCGACTACCCGCGGACACCTTGAAGCACTAATAGAGACTTGGCCCTGGTCCCCCCGATAACCAAGTTCACCGTGACCAACTCAAAATAGAGACTGGTCTGTACTCCCCCCGACTACCCGCGGCAACATAGAGACTGGTCTGTACTCCCTTCGACTACCCGCGGAGTACATAGAGACTGGTCTGTTCTCCCAAGGAGTTCCCGCGGACAAAATAGAGACTGGCCTGTACTCCCCCCGACTACCCGCGGACAACATAGAGACTGGTCTGTACTCCCCCCGACTACCCGCGGACAACCTGAACCACTAATAGAGACTACACCCTGGTCCCCCCGATAACCAAGTTCACCCCGACCAACTAATAGACACTCAAACCTACTCCACCCCACTACCCGCGAACATGCAACCCACACTAATAGAGACTCGGCTCCACTCCCCCCGATTACCTGTGGACAACCCGACCCACTCATAGAGGCTCTACCCTACTTGGACACCCCAACCCACTAACGGAGACTTGACCCCACTGCCCCCGATCGACCGTGGACACGCCGACCAATTAATAAAGACTCAAACATACTCCCTCTGACTAACCCTGGATGCCCCAACCCAGTCATAGAGACATGACCCTACATCCCAACCCACTACCCGCAGACACCCCGACTGACGAACAGAGACTGGTCTGTACTCCCCCCGACTACCCGCGGACAACATAGAGACTGGTCTGTACTCCCCCCGATCGACCGCGGACACCCCGACCAATTAATAAAGACTCAAACCTACTCTCTCTGACTAACCCCGGATGCCCCAACCCAGTCATAGAGACATGACCCGACATCCCAACCCACTACCCGCAGACACCCCGACTGACGAACAGAGACTGGTCTGTACTCCCCCCGACTACCCGCGGACACCTTGAAGCACTAATAGAGACTTGACCCTGGTCCCCCCTATAACCAAGTTCACCGTGACCAACTCAAAATAGAGACTGGTCTGTACTCCCCCCGACTACCCGCGGACAACATAGAGACTGGTCTGTACTCCCCCCGACTACCCGCGGACACCTTGAAGCACTAATAGAGACTTGGCCCTGGTCCCCCCGATAACCAAGTTCACCGTGACCAACTCAAAATAGAGACTGGTCTGTACTCCCCCCGACTACCCGCGGACAACATAGAGACTGGTCTGTACTCCCTTCGACTACCCGCGGAGTACATAGAGACTGGTCTGTTCTCCCAAGGAGTTCCCGCGGACAAAATAGAGACTGGCCTGTACTCCCCCCGACTACCCGCGGACAACATAGAGACTGGTCTGTACTCCCCCCGACTACCCGCGGACAACCTGAACCACTAATAGAGACTACACCCTGGTCCCCCCGATAACCAAGTTCACCCCGACCAACTAATAGACACTCAAACCTACTCCACCCCACTACCCGCGAACATGCAACCCACACTAATAGAGACTCGGCTCCACTCCCCCCGATTACCTGTGGACAACCCGACCCACTCATAGAGGCTCTACCCTACTTGGACACCCCAACCCACGAACGGAGACGTGACCCCACTGCCCCCGATCGACCGTGGACACGCCAACCAATTAATAAAGACTCAAACATACTCCCTCTGACTAACCCTGGATGCCCCAACCCAGTCATAGAGACATGACCCTACGTCCCAACCCACTACCCGCAGACACCCCGACTGACGAACAGAGACTGGTCTGTACTCCCCCCGACTACCCGCGGACAACATAGAGACTGGTCTGTACTCCCCCCGATCGACCGCGGACACCCCGACCAATTAATAAAGACTCAAACCTACTCTCTCTGACTAACCCCGGATGCCCCAACCCAGTCATAGAGACATGACCCGACATCCCAACCCACTACCCGCAGACACCCCGACTGACGAACAGAGACTGGTCTGTACTCCCCCCGACTACCCGCGGACACCTTGAAGCACTAATAGAGACTTGACCCTGGTCCCCCCTATAACCAAGTTCACCGTGACCAACTCAAAATAGAGACTGGTCTGTACTCCCCCCGCCTACCCGCGGACAACATAGAGACTGGTCTGTACTCCCCCCGACTACCCGCGGACACCTTGAAGCACTAATAGAGACTTGGCCCTGGTCCCCCCGATAACCAAGTTCACCGTGACCAACTCAAAATAGAGACTGGTCTGTACTCCCCCCGACTACCCGCGGACAACATAGAGACTGGTCTGTACTCCCCCCGACTATCGGCGGCAACATAGAGACTGGTGGGTACTCTGCCGACTACCCGCGGACTACATAGAGACTGGTCCGTACTCCCCCCGAATACCCGCGGCAACATAGAGACTGGTCCGTACTCCCCACGGCTACCCGCGGACAACATAGAGACTGCTCTGTACTCCCCCCGACTACCTGCGGATTACATAGACACTGGACTGTACTCCCCCCGACTACCCGCGGACAACATAGAGACTGGTCTGTACTCCCTTCGACTACCCGCGGAGTACATAGAGACTGGTCTGTTCTCCCAAGGAGTTCCCGCGACATAGAGACTGGCTGTACTCCCGACTACCCGCGGACAACATAGAGACTGGCCTGTACTCCCGACTACCCGCGGACAACCTGAACCACTAATAGAGACTACACCCTGGTCCCCCCGATAACCAAGTTCACCCCGACCAACTAATAGACACTCAAACCTACTCCACCCCACTACCCGCGAACATGCAACCCACACTAATAGAGACTCGGCTCCACTCCCCCCGATTACCTGTGGACAACCCGACCCACTCATAGAGGCTCTACCCTACTTGGACACCCCAACCCACTAACGGAGACTTGACCCCACTGCCCCCGATCGACCGTGGACACCCCGACCAATTAATAAAGACTCAAACATACTCCCTCTGACTAACCCTGGATGCCCCAACCCAGTCATAGAGACATGACCCTACATCCCAACCCACTACCCGCAGACACCCCGACTGACGAACAGAGACTGGTCTGTACTCCCCCCGACGACCCGCGGAGCACATAGAGACTGGCCTGTACTCCCCCGACTACCCACGGACAACCTGAAGCACTAATAGAGACTACACCCTGATCCCCCCGATAACCAAGTTCACCCCGACTAACTCAACATAGAGACTGGTCTGTACTCCCCCCGACTACCCACGGACAACCTGAAGCACTAATAGAGACTACACCCTGATCCCCCCGATAACTAAGTTCACCCCGACCAACTCAACATAGAGACTGACCTTTACTCCCCCCGACTACCCGCGGCAAAATAGAGACTGGTCTGTACTCCCCCCGACTACCCGCGGACAACATAGAGACTGGTCTGTACTCCCCCCGATCGACCGCGGACACCCCGACCAATTAATAAAGACTCAAACCTACTCTCTCTGACTAACCCCGGATGCCCCAACCCAGTCATAGAGACATGACCCGACATCCCAACCCACTACCCGCAGACACCCCGACTGACGAACAGAGACTGGTCTGTACTCCCCCCGACTACCCGCGGACACCTTGAAGCACTAATAGAGACTTGACCCTGGTCCCCCCGATAACCAAGTTCACCGTGACCAACTCAAAATAGAGACTGGTCTGTACTCCCCCCGCCTACCCGCGGACACCTTGAAGCACTAATAGAGACTTGGCCCTGGTCCCCCCGATAACCAAGTTCACCGTGACCAACTCAAAATAGAGACTGGTCTGTACTCCCCCCGACTACCCGCGGACAACATAGAGACTGGTCTGTACTCCCCCCGACTATCGGCGGCAACATAGAGACTGGTGGGTACTCTGCCGACTACCCGCGGACTACATAGAGACTGGTCTGTGCTCCCCCCGACTATCCGCGGCAACATAGAGACTGGTCCGTACTCCCCACGGCTACCCGCGGACAACATAGAGACTGCTCTGTACTCCCCCCGACTACCTGCGGATTACATAGACACTGGACTGTACTCCCCCCGACTACCCGCGGACAACATAGACACTGGTCTGTACTCCCCCCGACTACCCGCGGAGCACATAGGGACTGGTCTTTACTCCCCCCGAATACCCGCGGCAACATAGAGACTGGTCTGTACTCCCTTCGACTACCCGCGGAGTACATAGAGACTGGTCTGTTCTCCCAAGGAGTTCCCGCGGACAAAATAGAGACTGGCCTGTACTCCCCCCGACTACCCGCGGACAACATAGAGACTGGTCTGTACTCCCCCCGACTACCCGCCGACAACCTGAACCACTAATAGAGACTACACCCTGGTCCCCCCGATAACCAAGTTCACCCCGACCAACTAATAGACACTCAAACCTACTCCACCCCACTACCCGCGAACATGCAACCCACACTAATAGAGACTCGGCTCCACTCCCCCCGATTACCTGTGGACAACCCGACCCACTCATAGAGGCTCTACCCTACTTGGACACCCCAACCCACTAACGGAGACTTGACCCCACTGCCCCCGATCGACCGTGGACACGCCGACCAATTAATAAAGACTCAAACATACTCCCTCTGACTAACCCTGGATGCCCCAACCCAGTCATAGAGACATGACCCTACATCCCAACCCACTACCCGCAGACACCCCGACTGACGAACAGAGACTGCTCTGTACTCCCCCCGACGACCCGCGGAGCACATAGAGACTGGCCTGTACTCCCCCGACTACCCACGGACAACCTGAAGCACTAATAGAGACTACACCCTGATCCCCCCGATAACCAAGTTCACCCCGACTAACTCAACATGGAGACTGCTCTGTACTCCCCCCGACGACCCGCGGAGCACATAGAGACTAGCCTGTACTCCCCCGACTACCCACGGACAACCTGAAGCACTAATAGAGACTACACCCTGGTCCCCCCGATAACTAAGTTCACCCCGACCAACTCAACATAGAGACTGATCTTTACTCCCCCCGACTACCCGCGGACAACATAGAGACTGGTCTGTACTCCCCCCGACTACCCGCGGAGTACATAGAGACTGGTCTGTACTCCCCCCGACTACCCGCGGCAACATAGAGACTGGCCTGTACTCCCCCCGACTACCCGCGGACAACATAGAGACTGGTCTGTACTCCCCCGACTACCCGCGGACAGCATAGAGACTGGTCTGTACTCCCCCCGACTACCCGCGGACAACATAGAGACTGGTCTGTACTCCCCCCGATCGACCGCGGACACCCCGACCAATTAATAAAGACTCAAACCTACTCTCTCTGACTAACCCCGGATGCCCCAACCCAGTCATAGAGACATGACCCGACATCCCAACCCACTACCCGCAGACACCCCGACTGACGAACAGAGACTGGTCTGTACTCCCCCCGACTACCCGCGGACACCTTGAAGCACTAATAGAGACTTGACCCTGGTCCCCCCTATAACCAAGTTCACCGTGACCAACTCAAAATAGAGACTGGTCTGTACTCCCCCCGCCTACCCGCGGACAACATAGAGACTGGTCTGTACTCCCCCCGACTACCCGCGGACACCTTGAAGCACTAATAGAGACTTGGCCCTGGTCCCCCCGATAACCAAGTTCACCGTGACCAACTCAAAATAGAGACTGGTCTGTACTCCCCCCGACTACCCGCGGACAACATAGAGACTGGTCTGTACTCCCCCCGACTATCGGCGGCAACATAGAGACTGGTGGGTACTCTGCCGTCTACCCGCGGACTACATAGAGACTGGTCTGTGCTCCCCCCGACTACCCGCGGCAACATAGAGACTGGTCTGTACTCCCCCCGAGTTCCCGCGGACAACATAGAGACTGGTCTGTACTCCCCCGACTACCCGAGGACAGCATAGAGACTGGTCTGTACTCCCCCCGACTACCCGCGGACAACATAGAGACTGGTCTGTACTCCCCCCGATCGACCGCGGACCCCCCGACCAATTAATAAAGACTCAAACCTACTCTCTCTGACTAACCCCGGATGCCCCAACCCAGTCATAGAGACATGACCCGACATCCCAACCCACTACCCGCAGACACCCCGACTGACGAACAGAGACTGGTCTGTGCTCCCCCCGACTATCCGCGGCAACATAGAGACTGGTCCGTACTCCCCACGGCTACCCGCGGACAACATAGAGACTGCTCTGTACTCCCCCCGACTACCTGCGGATTACATAGAGACTGGTCTGTACTCCCCCCGACTACCCGCGGAGCACATGGGGACTGGTCTTTACTCCCCCCGAATACCCGCGGCAACATAGAGACTGGTCTTTACTCCCCCTCGTCTGTCCACGGCAACATAGAGACTGGTGGGTACCCCCCCCGACTCCCCGCGGACAACATAGAGACTGGTCTGTACTCCCTTCGACTACCCGCGGAGTACATAGAGACTGGTCTGTTCTCCCAAGGAGTTCCCGCGGACAAAATAGAGACTGGCCTGTACTCCCCCCGACTACCCGCGGACAAAATAGAGACTGGTCTGTACTCCCCCCGACTACCCGCGGACACCTTGAAGCACTAATAGAGACTTGGACCTGGTCCCCCCGATAACCAAGTTCACCGTGACCAACTCAAAATAGAGACTGGTCTGTACTCCCCCCGACTACCCGCGGACAACATAGAGACTGGTCTGTACTCCCCCCGACTATCGGCGGCAACATAGAGACTGGTGGGTACTCTGCCGACTACCCGCGGACAACATAGAGACTGGTCTGTGCTCCCCCCGACTATCCGCGGCAACATAGAGACTGGTCCGTACTCCCCACGGCTACCCGCGGACAACATAGAGACTGCTCTGTACTCCCCCCGACTACCTGCGGATTACATAGACACTGGACTGTACTCCCCCCGACTACCCGCGGACAACATAGACACTGGTCTGTACTCCCCCCGACTACCCGCGGAGCACATAGGGACTGGTCTTTACTCCCCCCGAATACCTGCGGCAACATAGAGACTGGTCTTTACTCCCCCTCGTCTATCCGCGGCAACATAGAGACTGGTGGGTACTCCCCCCGACTCCCCGCGGACAACATAGAGACTGGTCTGTACTCCCTTCGACTACCCGCGGAGTACATAGAGACTGGTCTGTTCTCCCAAGGAGTTCCCGCGGACAAAATAGAGACTGGCCTGTACTCCCCCCGACTACCCGCGGACAACATAGAGACTGGTCTGTACTCCCCCCGACTACCCGCGGACAACCTGAACCACTAATAGAGACTACACCCTGGTCCCCCCGATAACCAAGTTCACCCCGACCAACTAATAGACACTCAAACCTACTCCACCCCTCTACCCGCGAACATGCAACCCACACTAATAGAGACTCGGCTCCACTCCCCCCGATTACCTGTGGACAACCCGACCCACTCATAGAGGCTCTACCCTACTTGGACACCCCAACCCACTAACGGAGACTTGACCCCACTGCCCCCGATCGACCGTGGACACCCCGACCAATTAATAAAGACTCAAACATACTCCCTCTGACTAACCCTGGATGCCCCAACCCAGTCATAGAGACATGACCCCATCCCAACCCACTACCCGCAGACACCCCGACTGACGAACAGAGACTGGTCTGTACTCCCCCCGACGACCCGCGGAGCACATAGAGACTGGCCTGTACTCCCCCGACTACCCACGGACAACCTGAAGCACTAATAGAGACTACACCCTGATCCCCCCGATAACCAAGTTCACCCCGACCAACTCAACATAGAGACTGATCTTTACTCCCCCCGACTACCCGCGGACAACATAGAGACTGGTCTGTACTCCCCCGACTACCCGCGGACAACATAGAGACTGGTCTGTACTCCCCCGACTACCCGCGGACAGCATAGAGACTGGTCTGTACTCCCCCGACTACCCGCGGACAACATAGAGACTGGTCTGTACTCCCCCCGATCGACCGCGGACACCCTGACCAATTAATAAAGACTCAAACCTACTCTCTCTGACTAACCCCGGATGCCCCAACCCAGTCATAGAGACATGACCCGACATCCCAACCCACTACCCGCAGACACCCCGACTGACGAACAGAGACTGGTCTGTACTCCCCCCGACTACCCGCGGACACCTTGAAGCACTAATAGAGACTTGGCCCTGGTCCCCCCGATAACCAAGTTCACCGTGACCAACTCAAAATAGAGACTGGTCTGTACTCCCCCCGACTACCCGCGGACAACATAGAGACTGGTCTGTACTCCCCCCGACTACCCGCGGACAACATAGAGACTGGTCTGTTCCCCCCGATACCGGGCCCGACCAATTCAACATAGAGACTGGTCTGTACTCCCCCGACTACCGCGGACAACATAGGGACTGGTCTGTACTCCCCCCGACTATCGGCGGCAACATAGAGACTGGTGGGTACTCTGCCGACTACCCGCGGACTACATAGAGACTGGTCTGTGCTCCCCCCGACTATCCGCGGCAACATAGAGACTGGTCCGTACTCCCCACGGCTACCCGCGGACAACATAGAGACTGCTCTGTACTCCCCCCGACTACCTGCGGATTACATAGACACTGGACTGTACTCCCCCCGACTACCCGCGGAGCACATAGGGACTGGTCTTTACTCCCCCCGAATACCCGCGGCAACATAGAGACTGGTCTTTACTCCCCCTCTTCTATCCGCGGCAACATAGAGACTGGTGGGTACTCCCCCCGACTCCCCGCGGACAACATAGAGACTGGTCTGTACTCCCTTCGACTACCCGCGGAGTACATAGAGACTGGTCTGTTCTCCCAAGGAGTTCCCGCGGACAAAATAGAGACTGGTCTGTACTCCCCCCGACTACCCGCGGACAACCTGAACCACTAATAGAGACTAGACCCTGGTACCCCCGATAACCAAGTTCACCCCGACCATCTCAACATAGAGACTGGTCTGTACTCACCCGATTACCCGCGGACAACATAGAGACTGGTCTGTACTGCCCCTGACTACGCGCCGACAACCTGAAGCACTAATAGAGACTACACCCTGGTCCCCCCGATAACCAAGTTCACCCCGACTAACTCAACATAGAGACTGCTCTGTACTTCCCGACTACCCGCGGACAACATAGAGACTGGTCTGTTGTCCCCCCGACAACCCGCGGACAACATAGAGACTGGTCTGTACTCCCCCGGACTACCCGCGGAGTACATAGAGACTGGTCCGTATTCCCCCCGACTACCCGCGGACAACCTGAAGCACTAATAGAGACTAGACCCTGGTACCCCCGATAACCAAGTTCACCGTGACCAACTCAACATAGAGACTGATCTTTACTCCCCTCGACTACCCGCGGACAACATAGAGACTGGTCTGTACTCCCCCCGAGTTCCCGCGGAGTACATAGAGACTGGTCTGTTCTCCCGAGGAGTTCCCGCGGACAAAATAGAGACTGGCCTGTACTCCCCCCGACTACCCGCGGACAACATAGAGACTGGTCTGTACTCCCCCCGACTACCCGCGGACAACCTGAACCACTAATAGAGACTACACCCTGGTCCCCCCGATAACCAAGTTCACCCCGACCAACTAATAGACACTCAACCCTACTCCACCCCACTACCCGCGAACATGCAACCCACACTAATAGAGACTCGGCTCCACTCCCCCCGATTACCTGTGGACAACCCGACCCACTCATAGAGGCTCTACCCTACTTGGACACCCCAACCCACGAACGGAGACGTGACCCCACTGCCCCCGATCGACCGTGGACACGCCGACCAATTAATAAAGACTCAAACCTACTCCGACTGACCAACCCTGGATGCCGCAACCCAGTCATAGAGACATGACCCTACATCCCAACCCACTACCCGCAGACACCCCGACTGACGAACAGAGACTGGACTGTACTCCCCCCGACGACCCGCGGAGCACATAGAGACTAGTCTGTACTCCCCCGACTACCCGCGGACAACCTGAAGCACTAATAGAGACTACACCCTGATCCCCCCGATAACCAAGTTCACCCCGACTAACTCAACATAGAGACTGGTCTGTACTCCCCCCGACTACCCGCGGACTACATAGAGACTGGTCTGTACTCCCCCTCGTCTACCCGCGGACAACCTGAAGCACTAATAGAGACTACACCCTGGTCCCCCCGATAACCAAGTTCACCCCGACTAACTCAACATAGAGACTGGTGTGCACTTCCCGACTACCCGCGGACAACATAGAGACTGGTCTGTGTTCTCCCCGACTACCCGCGGACAACATAGAGACTGGTCTGTACTCCCCCGGACTACCCGCGGAGTACATAGAGACTGGTCCGTACTCCCCCCGACTACCCGCGGACAACCTGAAGAACTAATAGAGACTAGACCCTGGTCCCCCCGATAACCAAGTTCACCCCGACCAACTCAACATAGAGACTGGTCTGTACTCCCCCCGAGTTCCCGCGGACTACATAGAGACTGGTCTGTACTCCCCCCGACTCCCCACGGACAACATAGAGACTGCTCTGTACTCCCTTCGACTACCCGCGGAGTACATAGAGACTGGTCTGTTCTCCCAAGGAGTTCCCGCGGACAAAATAGAGACTGGTCTGTACTCCCCCCGACTACCCGCGGACAACCTGAACCACTAATAGAGACTAGACCCTGGTACCCCCGATAACCAAGTTCACCCCGACCATCTCAACATAGAGACTGTTCTGTACTCACCCGACTACCCGCGGACAACATAGAGACTGGTCTGTACTGCCCCTGACTACGCGCCGACAACCTGATGCACTAATAGAGACTAGACCCTGGTCCCCCCGTGTCTTGCATGGGAGAGAGGAGATTTATGTGCTTTTGCAGTTTGACAGGCTTTAAGACAGCTAGTTCCCCAAGACTTAGTCCCGTTCGCAAGATTCTTTGATATCTGGCCGATTTGTCTAAAAATACCATTTATTTGACACAGAACATAACAAACATACAAACATAGAACAGATTGACACACATATACACACAATGAATACATAATTGCAACACTATGGTAGCTAAAAATGCAATTATGGGGTAAAACCTTGCTTGAACTATAAAGATAGTTAAAAATGCAAGAAATGCTTGCTTGAACGATAATGCAAGTTAAGAAATGCTTGCTTGAGCTAGCTGAAATGCAAGTTAAGAAAGGTACCTATAAGTTAGCCGGAATAATACAATTTAGGAAACTCAATGATCTCACCAAATCCAGTTTTTGGAGCTGGGGATACATCAGCGTCCTCACTCAATCCCTCGGGAAGTAACCACAAAGTTTGCGTCCAAACTCAGGGGAGAAAGCTTTTACTTCACGTTCCATGTTCCATGTAGAAAGCTTCTGATTTTACTGAGTTTTTCGTGGTGTTTTATAGGGAAAAGAGTGTGTATTTGCGGTCACCTGAAAATTCTTCACATTCTCTCAGTGTCTCGCTCTGAGTTCCAGACGCCAGCACTGATAGTCAGGATTAAGCCATTGACTTAATCTGAGCCATCGATCTCGGCTAGCAATCAGGGAGAGAGAGAAGGGGAGGGGGGGGTGTCTGTCCTGCCACACCCCGATAACCAAGTTCACCCCGACCAACTAATAGACACTCAACCCTACTCCACCCCACTACCCGTGAACACGCAACCCACACTAATAGAGACTCGGCTCCACTCCCCCCGATTACCTGTGGACAACCCGACCCACTCATAGAGGCTCTACCCTACTTGGACACCCCAACCCACTAACGGAGACGTGACCCCACTGCCCCCGATCGACCGTGGACACCCCGACCAATTAATAAAGACTCAAACATACTCCCTCTGACCAACCCTGGATGCCCCAACCCAGTCGTAGAGACATGACCCTACATCCCAACCCACTACCCGCAGACACCCCGACTGACGAACAGAGACTGGTCTGTACTCCCCCCGACTACCCGCGGACAACATAGAGACTGGCCTGTACTCCCCCCGATCGACCGCGGACACCCCGACCAATTAATAAAGACTCAAACCTACTCTCTCTGACTAACCCCGGATGCCCCAACCCAGTCATAGAAACATGACCCGACATCCCAACCCACTACCCACAGACACGCCGACTGAGTAATAGAGACTGGTCTGTA